>NW_018164846.1:548908-575693 GCF_001263595.1 Phalaenopsis equestris
GTGTGTGTGTGTGTGTGTGTGTGTGTGTGTGTGTGTGTCTGTATTTTCATGAAGCACTAAAATTTTTTTGAGCAATGATATAATAGTATTGCATCAACAATTCCGGCCCAGACGGGTTTTTACCCCTTTTCTTTGTTCATAGCTAATAGCCACAAATTGAAGTTGCCTAGTTGCTCCAAGGTGTACAAATACGTAACACTATTTAAGCTAATTTCATAATTCTCAAGTAACACCTAATTGAAAAAAATAATGATGTCATTAATGCTACAAGGTCAAGACATGTCATTATATGCCAATGATTACTTCACACATGAAAGTTATACTGTAGATCTTGTGAGCAACAATTATGACACAGACAAATGTTATATTTAATTCTTGATGTGGTGATGATTTTTATGTAATACAATCAAGATTTCAGTACGGGTCATGGTTTAATGATTGTAATGTAGGCTTTGTGACAACATAAAACTTGTGATGATAATTATGGTGACAATTATAACTATATGATACATTTATGGGTAAGGATTTGTGCATCAAGTAATAGTTGTGGAATAATATTTCTTTTTGGAAGTGAAGGATGAAACATAGGTAAGAGTTCTACATGCAATTGTGATGTAGATCTTGTGGGTGCAACTATGTTACAATGCAATTCGAACTAGTTCTAATAGAAGATGAATGCAATGCAAATGAATGTTATAATGCAAATTGTTGAATCCAAATATGTTTGGGAGCACGTCTAAGGAATTGAGCGCTGAGGGGCGTGAGAAAGAGTGAAAGGGGAGCAATAGCATAGTAATAAATAATAATTTTGTGTAACCTTTGTTCGTGAAATTGATCCCTATTTATAGGAATGGGTCATTGTACAATTACATTATGTACCCCTAACATGCATAGGTATGGCGGGGTATTTCAGTCTGAACATAAATATGACTCGTGGGACCCATGGATGTGGTTAGGCGGCCATTAGGTCGGGCGGCTGCGAGGTCGGTTGGTTGTGAATTTGGGCATCCATGAGGTCGGGCAATTGTGAAGTTGGGCAGCCATGAGGTCGGACAATTATGAGGCCAAGCGACCATTTGATTGGGCGGTCAATATGCCTGATGGCTTCTTGCTGGGAATCCATGTCAACAGCTCAGGAATTGGAGAATATGATTCTCCTTCTCTGTACTTCTGGGTGGAAGATGCCAGAGTTATCCTAGTGGATCAAGTCAGATGGGTTCTTCAGAGGGTGATGATCTACTCCTTATTCATTTGAGGTGAACTGTCGTCCTGGTGGATTGGGGGCTGGCTGGCTGAGTGTGTAGGTCCTAGGTCGTCCTTGGTAAGTCTTGAGGAGTCACGTCTCCTCTTCCGCCATCCATGAGATGTCTTTATGATTCATGTTGACACACTTTTGATGTACATTTCAAAGTAGGGGCAGAGATGGTCGATCAAACACAAGAAGATGACCAAACATAACTAGCCAATCATTTTGTTGCTGATGGTCGTTCAAGGATAGTCGGCCGACAGAAAGGTCAGGCTAGCTTCAGTTAATTTATTGAAGAACTATAGGCCTTCATATTTTCTCTCAAACATGCATGTTTGTTGTTGGTTGGCAAAGATAGTTCTTGGTCCACCAACCTTATGCCACCTAGTCGGCCGACCTTATGCCACCTAGTCGACCGACCGTATGCCACCCGGTTGGCCCTGAGTTCTTTAGCCATAAATTTCAGTTTTTTATTTGATCCGTCAAGCTGCTTTGAGATTCGTGTAGACTATTTTTGAGTGTGCACAAATGAATGTTACAATGTATGGCTTACAAGTTATAGTTTCTACATATGTAAGTTTAAGTTAGACATACTAAGGATGGCGACTATGATGCAAGTGAAGATTGCAACATAAATTTCGAAGATGATAGCGCAACACATGAAATCTTAACATCAACAACTATGCAACAAGTATAACAAAGTATAAATCCACTTTTCAATTACAAATTGATTCAATTTAATAAACTAAACACTCAAATCAGCATGAGCTGAGTACTTGCAGTTAACTTTCTCGATCATTAATCATGCATGATTCAAGTTTGGATTTGGTATTTATGAGGCCAAATAAATATAACTATATGATTTTAGCCATGAGTTGCACATGAGTTGCAAGGCATTCAATATATCTTCTTATTTTATTTTTCACGTAGTTAATCAGTTTCTATTAAATATGATAATAATGGATGATAATAATGAATTACATATATAAAATTTCTTAGCCTTGTATTTTCAAATTTGCATGATATTTTGTTCATTTTTTAGTAATTCACTGCACCATTAATTTGATCATTTTTAGACATCACTTATTTAGGTGAATTCTATGAAAATTATGTGTGAGAAAATATTAGATGTTTTCTAAGCTTCTTGTGGCAAATATGACACAAGATTGTGCTATACAAAGCCTAAGCACCTAACTTGGTGCTCAAGTGTCAACTAGGTATCCAAGTTAAATACTCTGACAAATAACATTGCACGTAGGCACTACGAGGTTGCTAGCTCTAATTTTGACATAATTTTAGAAGCTTTGAGAGTATTTAAAGTTATTTATGGAGGTTTTGACGAATCTCAGGGAAATTTTTGCCAAGGTTTTAAATACCCTTTCAATTTTTAAAGGAGAGATTAATTGAAAGAAAGATTAAGAAAAGGATAATAAAGAAGGTGAATGATTAGGAAGCAAAACAAGAGCCTACAAAATTGTATTTCTTCTACTTTATTTACTATTTTTTTTATTTATCATGCTTAAACTCATATATGTTATGTTTTTTTTTTCCTATCGTAAGCTAAATCATTTATTTATATCATTGGATGGGTTTAGGGTTTATTAGCATTGGATGTAAGTGGATGCATGTTGTAGTTGGATTTATTTTTAATATATCCAATTATCTTAAAAAAACATGTAATCAATTCAAATCTAATCAATTATTAATAATATGTAAATTATCAGTTATTTATTATTATTCAGTGACCATTTGTATAGTTGAATTTAATGCCAAAAATGTGAATAACAACCTAAGAAAACCTGATTATTTTTAATAGATTCGTCATTTTGTGGGCCCGTCGATCCCGTTAGCCAATAACCAAAATGGTTTTATCGACCTACACACCATCATACACAAGCATATTAATTTATTCCACAGGCATAATACATAAGTAATATGCTATTTTACAAAGACTTGTGATATGATTGAAATTTACATGTAATTTCCTTATGCACAATGTAAGAAAAGAAAACATTAAAATTGCAAGAACTAATCAATTATGAAAAGAGTTGTGCAACAAAATATTAAATGCCTCATGCTGGGAAGTCTCACATGATTAGCATAGAACTCTCGCATGAAGCTATATGTAGGTCGGGGCTGGTCTTCCATCCCGATGTTAATTTCCTTCAATTCATCAACAGTTGACTTGATTTCCTCCTCAAATTTTGGCGGAGCATTTTCTATTAGCTAATCAGTAGAGTTATCCTCAAATTCGAGAATTCTCTATTATAAGAGTTGATTGTTAGCCGCCCGCTGGTTCTGTTATTTTTTTGTCGTTGTCGTGATTTCTGTGATACGAGAGTTCTACGCTAATCTGTCAGAAGCTGATGAGGAAGGAGTTAATTAAGATGACATCACTTAACTGTTATTTTTATGTTGTCGCCATGATTTCTGTGGTACGAGAGTTCTATCTAATCTGTCAGAGGCTGGTAGAGCCACTCCCATAGTCCCTCTGGAACGATAGGGGACTTCAAGTCGCTGATTAGAATAGAACTCTCACATGAAGCTATATGTAGCTCGGGGCTGGTCTTCCGTTCCGATGTTAATTTCCTTCAATTCATCAACAGTTGACTTGATTTCCTCAAATTCTGGCGAACAACATGTAAATTAACATGGATAAGGAAAATGAGGCTTTTAAAACACACCTATTAAGCTTATTAAGATGACATCAATTAACAGTGAGCCCAACATGAGATATTAAACAAGGTAGAGCCACTTCCTGCATAACGTTTTTGTTGCACAGCTCAAATTTTGGCGGACTATTAGCCTTAAGCTAAGGCTAAGGTCTAGCTAAGCCTTAGCGTTAACTAGAACTCTCGCATGATTAGCATATAACATACTTAAAGTAGTACTAGGAGACTCATGTAGATGGTCACCTAGACCCATTAGACTCATGTCCTTCCTCATGTAAATGATCACCTAGACGCATGATTATATGTAGATGGTCACCTAGACGCATGCTTATATGTAGATGGTCACCTAAACGCATGATTAGCTAGAACTCTAGTAAAGTCAGTACATGAAGGACCCAAAGTCGAGGATTCCATTGGTCCATAGCTCAAATTGGGTAGCTCAATAAAGGAAGGCGAGAGTTCTGATCATACTTTATGTATTGGTCTTAGCTCACAAGAGAAATTTGCCAAGGTGAGGATTCCGTGACAAAGTATTTCAATTCTCTTAAGAGGATTTGGTAAAGTATTCCAATATTGAGCTACCCAATATTGGTGGCAGGGCGGCGTGCTTATATGTAGATGGTCACCTAGACGCATGATTAGCTAGAACTTTCGCATGATTAGCATAGAACATACTTGAATTAGTACTAGGAGACTCATGTAAATGGACACCTACTCCACCGAGGAATATCCCTGGTTCTACTTCCAGATCTCCATCCAACATGAGACTCATGTCGACTTTGGGTCCTTCATGTATTGGTCTTAGCTAGACCTTAGCCTAAGGATAATGGGTCTAAGTGACCATCTACATGAGTCTTCGAGTACTACTTCAAGTATGGGTAGACGGCGGCTGCGGCCGGCTGCCTGATACGAGGCAGCGGGCATCGGGCAGCGGGGCGGCGTGGCGGCGGGGCAGCGTGCTTATATATATTGGCAGGCTCAATAGGTCTGAATCTGTACATGAGACTCATGTCCTCCTCTGAACAAATGGGTCATCAGCTAAGATGGTCACCTACTCAATTTGAGCTATAGACCAATGGAATCCTCGATTTTGGGTCCTTCATGTTGCATGATTAGCATAGAACATACTTGAATTAGTACTAGGAAAATCGTGTAGATGGTCACCTACTCCACCAAGGAATATCCTTGACAATATAAAGACTTATGAATCTCATGTTGGATGGAGATGAGATCTGGAAATGGAGATCTGGAAGTAGGACCAGAGATATTCCTTCTATTTCAAGTACTACTTCTAGTGCCCCTACTATCCTCTTTTCATAAATGAGCATACTTCATCGATTGATTTGACCAAAAAGGACGACGATATAAAGAAAGTCATAATTCAGGGTTTAGGTTTAGCTCACAACGGAAATTTGCTAAGATGAGGATTCTGTGACAAAGTATTGTAATTCTCTTAAGAGTCGTTGCTTTGTTGAGTATCAAACGGAGTTGTAACAATGGTCAAATCAGTCGATGAAGTATATTCATTTATGAAAAGAGGATAGTAGGGGCACTAGAAGTAGTACTTGAAGTAAAAGGAATATCCCTTGTCCTACTTCCATCTCCATCCAACTTGAGATTCTTGAGATTCATAAGTCTTTATATGGGCAGGCCCAATAGGTTTTATTGCCTCATTTTCCTTGTGAGATTGATTATGAACCTTGACCCATCTGGTCCTAGCTGACTCGCAGCTTAATGAATATCTCAGGTCCTACTTCCAGATCTCCATCCAACATGAGACTCATGTCTACTTTGGGTCCTTCATGTACTGGTCTTAGCTAGACCTTAGCCTAAGGATAATAGGTGACCATCTACATGAGTCTCTTAGTACTATGTTCTATGCTAATCATGTGAGAGTTTTATGCTAATCAGAACTCTCACCTTCCTTTATTTAGCTACCCAATTTGAGCTATGGACCAATGAAATCCTTGACTTTGGTTCTTTCATGTACTGGTCTTAAAATCTCCTGGTCCGTCCATTTCTCCTGCAGTATCCTCTCACATGATTAGCTAAGAGGATAGTAGGGGCACTAGAAGTAGTTGATAGGTCGATCTGGAAGTAGGCCCAAGGATATTCCTTGGTGGAGTAGGTGGCCATCTACATGAGTCTCCTAGTACTAATTCAAGTATGTTTTATGCTAATCATGAGCAATGTTAGCTGGACACTAGGCTTGGCTATCCCTGGCATCATGATGCTCATCTCCTGCATCTTCTTCTTCCTCGGTAGCAGATATGGTTCATCCTGGTCATCCCTCTTCTGGTTATTCCTTTTTCCTTCGAAACTGGATTCAGCACCATCATCAAGATCATTTCAAGCAAATTCAATGAACTCGAAATACAATTTCATAGAATTTAATTAGAATTCTAATATAAATAATATGGATTAACTCCCTTAACAATTTGGCCAAAAATTTTGTACGCGTGTGTTGTAAGAGGTGTTTTCAAGTTTATCATTTGTTCTTGTAATTATAGTGTCGGAGGTTTAATTAGATTAAATGAGAGATTAAAAGACTTAACGACTTGGCTCGATTTGCGAAATTGCAAACCAAACCTAAAATATACGAGGAAAGAACAAAGTTTAGGACCCAGTGCGGGACTGACTTCTTTACCATCGCCATCATCCTAAGCCCTAGTTTGGCATTTGTGTTGTGTTATCTTTGTTATTTCCTATTTTTGTACACGTGTGTTGTAACCTCTATTTGATTTCTAGCAAAAAAGTGCATTTCTCGTTGTTGTTTGGGTTAACTTCGGTATCACTTGGACACGGACATAGAATGTTGAGCCAGACAATCTCTCGTCATATCTTCTGTTCTCTCCCATATTCTCTTTATGTTATCAGAACCATAGTGTAGCGCTCTCCCATCAACTTCCCATGGATTCAATCGACATATATTTTATTTATTTTTCATTTTGAAATTAATTTTTTTTCTTACATCAAAACTCATATTTATATAGCACTTTGGGGCCACAAATCTATGAATTTGAAGGTATATTGTACTTTTAAAAAAGTTGTGTGCTATACATGCAATAACCAATTTTAAAAAAACTTAATATTAATGAATAAAAAACTTAGTCAATTTATAAGACTTCGAAATTTACATACATACCTTTGCTTCTGCCTTCATAAAATGACCCTTAGAGGGCGTTGTGTGTAGTGCTAATGGGGTGGACCTGGAAGTACATATATAGCCTTCGAGCTAAGAATATCTTGAATAACACAGTCTTGTTTACCAATAAGTAACAACTCTTTATATATATTGAAGAGAAACTTGCTAATTTAGTAGACGAGCCATTGAATTAGCTTTTCTTCTCTCATTATGGTAGATCTTATATCGTGAGGCTAAACAACCAGGTAGATATATAACATCTATCCTTGGACAATCTTTGAAAAGAAAGATAGCAAGGCAAATACCTCTTGAACTGCTTGAAAGCAGTCTGACATTCTTATGTTCACTAGAAACCAGTGTCTTGAGGTATCTCAATATATTGAAGAATGGTAGGTACTTATCCCCAATCAATTTTGGAACAATCTATTGAAGAATAAGCTACCTATCGAGTCACGATAATTTACTCTCTACTCAATATTCTAATCTCATTCTGGTTATAGGAGTTTCTTGTCAAAAGATTGAGCGTTGACATTCAGACTAAATCAATCAATCAATAAAGTCTACCTGATTGTGCCAATCGTGTCGGTCCAAAGCCAATTGAATGGGTATGTAATGAAATAATACCCTCTCTTCTTATTCAATGAAATAATAGGTATGTAAGCAAATGCAAGAAAATATTAAGTCCAAATGCACAACATGATGTGATCCATGCCGTTGATACCAGACATAATATTTTCTCCAAATATTTACATACATACCAAGTCTTATAAAAGTATATATCTAATACCTAAAAACTATTATTTATATTTATACCACCCAAAATTTTCAGATCACATAAAAAAACACAGTCATATATTTTTTTCAAAACACAATCATATAAAAAAGAATTCTTGCCTTTGCTTACATACCACACAATACAATTGTGTCAATCACATCATGTTGTGCATTTGGACAACCCCTCCTTATTTTTACAAAGCACTATATGTATCACACAATCTCCTATATGTTCAACAATAAGCCAAAGATAACAGTTGTCTCATTTCATTTTGGTCATCATATACACTATCTAGCGGTCTGATAACAACAGCCTACACCTATCCAACCAACTTTGGAACAATCATTGGAACAATCAACAATCAATTGATCAAATGAGTCAATCATCAGATGAGGAATGACAGGTCTACACATCGAGGAGGAAGAAGAAGAATGAAGACCTACTTGAGCTCAGGAATCTAATGAATGATACTTATGTAAATGTGATAGTAAGGGTTATACAGTGAGGGTTATACATTGCTCATCCCTATAGGATTAGTTCAAATTTTTGTTGCCAACTGAATTTGTAAGACAATAATAATCCATCAATTTTTTGTTAGATATAGAGATATATTACACACATTACATCACTCAAGGTGAACAATATTTCTAGAAACTCATTAAATTTTTAGAAATTTGTTAAAAAAATTATTTCTCTGGTCTAAGTTATGTGTACCTGTCAATTACTCTCATTCCTCACCAACAACACTTTATAAAATAAGAATAATATTCTTATTTCAAAGTCTATGTCATTAAGGGGTGGAACCTATCCCTCAGATAGGTTTTCGACAATCCTAGTTCCTCATGGTGAGGAATTTCATCAACAGATATTTCCTCAAAAATAGTGGCTTTAGCAGCCTTCCGGACCATTCGGTTGCGGTTTCTTCTTTGTGACTGAGTTAATGCATAGACAGTGGTAGAAATATTTACTAATCAAATTTAAGATTTCCTTGATCGACAAGATTTAATTATTCTTTTTTAACAAGAATATAAGAATAATATTCTTCAAAAATAAACTGCGAGGGAGTTCAAAGTCTATGCCATTAACTTGGTCACAAAGAAGAAACCGCAGCCGAAAGGTCCGAAAGGCTGCTAAAGCAACTATTTCTGAGGAAATGTCTGTTGATGAAATTCCTCACCATGAGGAACTAGGATTGTCGAAAACCTATTATATTCTTGTTATTCTTATTCCATATTTTAATTGCAAGTCTAATAAAAAGGGATTCAAATCATTTAAAGAGAGCATAAACTTGAAGAAATAATAGAAGATAATTTTGGAAACTCTCTTGTAATAAAGATATGAAACTGAAGTATTTAAATGAAACTGAAACTTTCTAAAATTTGCGAATGGGTCGAACACTGAAACTTTCTAATAATTTTTTTCCTTTTTTAATAATTTAATTGACACACAAAGCCTAATCCAGTGAAACTTAAACTAAATATTATATAATAAAATGGGTTAACTTTGTGTTCGACCCGTTTGCTAAGTTAACGAGTCGAGTTCGCGTAAAATGGGTTCAATTTTTAGAAAGTTTCAGTAGAATTTGCTTGGAATAATATATAACTTTAAAAATCCTATCATATTGTTGTCCTAAACTATTGAAGTTTTTCCTAATAAAACTAAATTTCAATAGATTTGCTTACATTTTATAAAGTGTTGTTGCTGAGGAACGAGAAGAATTGACAGGTACGTTTTTATCCCTAAACCAACCTTTTTAACAAGAATAATAAGAAAAATATTCTTATTAAAAGTTGTATTTTGAACCAGCGCTACGGATTTCCTTGATCGACCGGATTTAATTATGAGGATATATATAATTATTTAGGGTTTAGGGTTAACATTGTTGTCACACCCCCACTCACAGTACAAACTAACACTCAAAATAAAAAGAAAGTGGTCGGCGACGGCGGCGGTTACTTGGATGGATGATGACTCTAAAATCTGTTGGATGGTTTGCTTTAAATTCCATTAATCATCTGAGGCTGAAATGTGACTACCCCGTTGCTCAGTGAAACCTGATAATTTAATTATCTCGAGGATAGGGTACTCAATCAATCAATTGATGTTTTATTTAAAAGTTATGTGAGTGGGTGCCCCTAAGGCAACTTTAGGCAACTTTAGGTCATTTAAAGGGTCATTTAAAGGTTGTGGTGCCCACATTTAAGGTCAGGCTTGTAGTGTTTAAATTTATTAATCACCAATCATGTTATCTTCCAAATCTAATCAATTGAGAATTGAGTTTATACGTCGAGCCTAGGTCACTACTAAGCCTTTAACAATCATGATAGGTGAAATGGTGATTATCAAGATTTTTGATTCAAGTGATAAGTATTCTTATCAAAAAGTCAAATCATCCTCAACTTTGGGCTTAAGAAAAATAAACTATCATTTTTCCCACTTAAGCTCATCACTTAAGAATCGTCTGATCCCCCCTTTCACATATATTAATTTGTGGTGTTATTATCCATCAAAACCACTTTATGGTTTGCATGGGTTCACTTGAAAATTAAAATTTGATCGGCTTTGAACCAACGCTACGGATTTCCTTGTCCTCTAAACTCTAGACCTTTTGAGGGAAAATCAGAGTAAGGGTCATGATGTTCATATAGTGGTTTATCTGATCATACATTATTATATTTTGAGACATTGAGCAAAATAATCAACAACATAAAGTACTAATCGAATCAAGCTTTATAAAGAATGATAAGAGAATAAGCATTGCTAAAATTTCAGCAAAAAAAAAAAAAGAAACTGTAAATCATAACATAGGTGAGGCCATGTGTAATTTTGGCTTGATAACAGAGAAAGTGAGACAAGTAGGATCATTTAGAAGATGCTTATGTAGGAACTCTTAACACCAGTTTCCTCCAAGACTTGCAATAAATTTCAAAAAACAGAGTAAAGGAAGAAGAAACTCCTTACTTTAAATGCCCAAAGAAAATGCAAGCAAAAAGCCTCGAGACAAATTTCTGCAGAAAGTAGTGCAGATCTAGTGGCAATAAATAAAACCAATTCTAATAAAATCCTATCATATTTTTGTTAAAAATAACGTACATGCCTTACAAGTAATAACATTTCAGGTGGAGGAACGAGGATAATCGACATGTACGCTTTTATATTATTGCATTTAACATTATGTATTTCAAAACAATGCTTATATCTCAAAACTGATAGCAAGACTGAAATATTCATGGCTTAGATATTCATTAATATATGTTCTGAAGCATTCAATCTCCTTCTCCTATGCAGGATATCTCATTGATTTTGCAATATTAAATGTAATATCTTGATCACTAACACTCATAGTTTGTGATCATTTTTGCACATCTATCAAAGCTCTTCTAGTGACAAGGAATGACATTCCTAAAATGATAGGAATTTCCTTATCTTTCTCTATATCTAATATAATAAAGTCCACAGGAAAGATAAATTTATCAACTTTTACCAAATAATTTTCTATAACTCCTTTAGGATAGGTAATCGAACAATCAGCTAAAGAAAGAGTTACAATTGTAGGTGAAATTCATTATGAGCAACAAAAAAACTGATAACAAGTGCAAAAAGAAATATTTGAAGTAAAATTCATAGAATTTAATTAGAATTCTAATATAAATGATATGGATTAAATCCCTTAACAATGAAGGATATATTTATTTTATAACAAATAGCAATTACATACCTCGAGGCTGTAAAATGATACTTATGAGTATTTTAAATGTCCAACTAGTATTGACTAGTGGTCCTACACAAATTACAATTTAAAATATAAATAATAAAGCAATTAAAGACATTAAACATAATTTCTATTAGATTATGTGCAATATAATTAGTATATATTACTATTATGATTATCATACACAGACATATACATTATAATAAAAAAGGGAAAAGAAAAAAAAAGGGGATTGAGAGCTTACAATGCTCATGCAGTCACACGAGGAGGAGATGAGGGTGGTTTTAGCTTGTTGCCTTTAGGCAAGGAGAATAAGAAGAGAGGAAGTAAGAGGGGAAGCAATATGTGTTGGCGACTGTAGGGTGAGCGAGGCGAGGTGTGATGACCAACCCTTCGACCTCTCTTATATAAGCATTTGAAGTGGTGTACAGCCTCGAGCAATTCGGGAAAATTGGCAGCAACAACGGGAGAAGAGAAAAAGAAAATAAAATTTCACATGAGATCTTGCATGTTTCAAATTTAGAAAGCGGTGGAAAGCAGAGTGAGCGAAAAAGGAAAGGATTTCAAATTTTTTTTGCAGTTCGGAAGGAACGAAGGAAGAATAACAATTTAGGCAAGTCGAGAGGCGGCCAGTGGGATTTTGATAGCGAGTGTAGAAAGAGAAGAAATTTTGGTTCTTACAAGTGCCCCAAAACAATGTCTCAGCGCCCGCTTGCAATGTTGCGGGGTGAAAGAAGGGACTAAAATCCATGGGAACAATGCATTAAGAGTTAGTCAAAATTAGAAATAGTGATAAGAGTTCCAAAGAGCCTTGATGTGTTTTAGGAAATTCGATGTTGTGAATTATTGTCTTAGTGTTGTATGAGAATTCATCACACTCTCAAATGGAAGAAGATAATCTATGAGGACGTTATAAGTTTTTACGTGGGAAACCCAGAAAGGAAAAACATCACTGGTCTTGCCCAATTGAAATATTTCACTCTCAGTTTGTGATTACAAATATAATCTTTTATCCCACAAACTGGAAAGCCTTTGATTTGTTCTGTCAAGCTACGTAGAGATCCGTGTAGACCACCATTTTTTAGTGTACACAAATGAATGTTACAAAGTATGGCTTACTAGTTATAGCTTCTACATATTTAAATTTAAGTTACCTAAACCCAAACCCTATATAAAAGTATAAATTCACTTTTCAAATACAAATTAATTCAATTTAATAGACTCAACATTCAACTAGCATAAGCTGAGTACTTGCAATCAACTTTATCGATCATTAACCATGCAAGATACAAGTTTGGATCCTGTATTTATGAAGTTAAATAAATATAACTATATGATTTTGCAAAACATCAGTTGCAAGGCATTCAATATATCAGCTTATTTATATTGGTCACGTAATCTGTTTTTATTGAATATGATAATAATGGGTGGTAATCTTGAATTACATATATATAATTCCTTAGCCTTATATTTCAAATTTGCATTATACTTTGTTCGTTCTTTAGGAATTCACTAAACTAATAAGTTGACTATTATTGGACATCACTTATTTAGGTGAATTCTGTGAAAAGTATGTGTGAGAAAATATTAGATGTTTTCTAAGTTTCTTGTGGCAAATATGAGGCAAGATTGTGCTACACAAAGCCTACGCACCTAAACTGGTGCTTAAGTGACAACTTGGCGACTAGGCATCCAAGCTAAGTACTTTGACAAACAACATTGTTCATGGGCACTACGAGGTCGCTAGATCTAGTTTTGACATAATTTTAGAGGCATTTTTTTTCTTATTTTAGAGAATATTTAAAGAGTTATTTATGGAGATTTTGATGAAGCTCTAGGGGAATTTTTGCCAGGGTTTTAAAGGAGAGAATAATTGAAAGAAAGATTAAGAGAAGGTTAAGAAAGAAGGTGAATGGTTAGGAAGCAAAATAAGAGCCTACAAATTTGAGTTTCTTCTACTCCATTTACATTTTTTTATTTATCATGATTAAATTCATATATGTTATGTTTTCTATTTCTTTTTTTCCTATTGTAAGCTAAATCATATCTTTATTATTAGCATTGGATTTAAGTGGATGCATGTTGTAGTTGGATTTATTTTTAATATATCCAATTATCTTAAAAAAAACATATAATCAATTCAAATCTAATCAATTATTAATAATATGTAAATTATCAGTTATTTATTATTATTCAGTGACCATTTGTATAGTTGAATTTAATGATCATCCTAAAACAGAAAATGTTAATAATAACCCAAGAAAACCTGATGATTTTTAATAGATTCATCATTATGTGAGTCCGTCGGTCCAACTAGGCAATAACCAAAAGAGTTTCATCAACTTACATATCATCATACACAGTCATATAAAATTTTTTCACAGACATAATACCTAAGTTATATGCTACTTCACAAAGACTTGTGATATAATTGAAATTTACACGTAATTTTATGATGCACAATGTAAGAAAAGAAAACATTAAAATTGCAAGAATTAATCAATTATGAAAAGCGTTGTGCAACAAAATTTAATATAGCTAATTATTTCAATATGAGCAACAAATAAATTTGATAACAAGTGCAAAAAGAAATATTTGAAGTAAAATTGATAGAATTGACAATCCTAAAAATTAATTAGAATTCTAATACAAATAATATGGATTAACACCTTTAACAATGAATGATACATATATTTTATAATAAATAACAATTACATATGTCGAGGCGGTAAAATGATACTTTTAAGTATTTCAAATGTCCAACTAGTGTTGACTAGTGGTCCTAAACAAATTACAATTTAAAATATAAATAATAAAGCATTTAAAGACACTAAACATAATTTCTTATTAGATTAGGTGCATCATAATTAATATATATTATTATTATGATTATCATACATACACATACATATTAGAATGAAAAAGGGAAAAGAAAAAAAAAAGAATGAAATGAAGAAAAAGGATTGAGAGCTTACAATGCTCATGCAGTCACACGAGGAGGAGATGAGGGTGGTTTTAGCTTGTTGCCTATAGGCAAGGAGAATGAGAAGAGAGGGAGTAAGAGGGAAAGCAATATGTGTTGGCAACTGTAGGGTGAGCGAGGCGAGGTGAGACGACCAACCTTTCTGCAATATGTGTTGGCAACTGTAGGGTGAGCGAGGCGGGGTGAGCGAGGCGGGGTGAGACGACCAACCTTTCTACCTCTCTTATATAGGCATTTGAGGCTGTGTACAACCTCAAGCAATTTGGGAAAAGTGGCAGCAACAACGGGAGACGACAAAAGGAAAATGAAATTTCATATGAGATCATGCATGTTTCAAATCCAGAAAATAGTGAAAAGCGGTGAGTGAAAAAGCAAAGGATTTCAAATTTTTTTGCGGTTCGGGAGGAACGAAGGAAGAATCACAATTTAGGAAAGTCGGGAGGCGACAAGTGGGATTTTGATAGTGAGAGTAGAAGGAGAAGAAATTTTGGTTTTTACAAGTGCCCCAAAACAATGTCTCAGCGCCTACTAGCAATGTTGCGAGGTGAAAGAAGGGACTTAAAATCCATAGGAACAATGCATTAAGAGTTAGTCAAATTAGAAATAGTGTTGAGAGTTCCAAAGAGCCTTGATGTGTTTTAGGAAATTCGATGTAGTGAATTATTGTCTTAGTGTTGTATGGAATCCATCACACACTCAAATGAAAGAAGATGGTCAATACGGACATTATAAATTTTTACATGGGAAATTTGAAAAGGAAAAACATCACGGGTTTTGCCCAGTTGAAATATTACAATCCGAGTTGGTAATTACAAGTACAACCCTTTTATCCCATAGACTGAAAAGCGTTGCACATATTCTCATATTACAACATCCGTGCGGAAAAAAAACTTGTTGTCATGTGGTGAGAAAAGGGCAGCAACAAATGGTGGTCGACAGTGGTCGGCGGAAGACGGTTAGAGATAGCCAAAGATGGCGCGGTTAGAGGCGGCAGCGGCTAGAGAAGGCCGAAGGCAACATCTGCTGGAGTGGTCAGCGACAGCTTCTACTATAGATCGTCGAGATAACATCTGTCGAAGATGGTCGATGGCAGCATCTGTCGAAGATAGCCGAAGGAAACATCGGTCGAAGTTGGATGCATGAAGGTAGCGATGAAGTTCGTCTAAGAAGGTGTCAGCTTGAGACGGCGGCAAAGGCCCGAGACGGCAGGGCGCAGAAGCGGTTACCACGATGGAGACCTCAGGCGGTGGCGACTAGAGGCAGTGGCGAACGAAGTGGGTTGAAGGTGGCATCAACCGAAGTTGGTTAGAGGCGATGGAGATCACAGTTGGTCGGATCTACAGTGTAGGATGTTGGGCTGCCACTCCCTCTTCTACACACTCTGGTCTTCCTCTTGCCTAAAATTTAAGTTCCCTCTCATGAGGGGCTTGGAGATCTATTCATAGAGTTCATGTTGCAAATATGGAAAAAATCTAAACAACTCTTAATCGAAAAGCCTAGAGAAATCTCATTGATCAAACAATGTTCGAAGGATATTTTAGTGCCTTGATGATCAAATCAAAATTAAATGATATTAGATTCGTTGGATTTATCTTGCTTAGATGCTCGGTTTGACAATAATCAAGCTATTTTCAAAATCAATTTGATCTTCCAATTTTGCATGAAAAGTTTCCAAAAAAGGCTTAACACCTCTTGTGATTTGACTCAGATTGAACCAATTTTAATATTGTTTGGTCCGACTCATCCAGCCAATCAGGTTGACTGTAATTTTAATGAGATTGGGGTTTTGGACAATTTTTAATCGATAGTTGAATGTTTTTTGCTCAAAAAACTCTCAAAATCTGTGTCATGCCTCGAGATCTATGTCGGATAATAGAAATCTATTGATGGTATATCAAGCATTTTTATCCACAAAATCATTGAGCCAGTGCATAAAGTAACTTTAAAAGAGGCAAAGAAGATGAATTTCACTGCAAATTAATTGTAGGAAAGAAAGAGAGCAGATGAAAATAGGAGACATTTCAGATTGTTCAATTCCTTCCTACCGGAGCAGCATTGAAATTATTACGGCTTTTCTAAATTGGAAATATTGCCAAAGTTCTGTTGATGTAGGGGTCCAAAAGAGAATCCAAGTTGTTTGATTTCCGAAAGATAAAAACATTCCTAGTCATGTTCTTTAACCAAATATGTGCAATGAATACGTCCATTCCTCATCAGTACTCTTTCGTTTTTAAATATAATGACAGAGACTAACATAAAAAGAGAGGGAATTGTTGTTTTGCTTGCCTATTTTTCAGGATTGACATTATCACTAAAGTGAACGTGAGTTAAATGATCACTTGCTTCAAACAATTGTCGCTTGCCCTAATGAGACAATTAACTTTAGAAATATATAAATTCGTTCCACAACGAGACGCTTCGTAACTCATGAATCATAAGTGTAGGACATACGATACGACCTCAAAGTCAACCGTGAGGGCCAGCTATGTTGGATAGATTCTACAGATTTTTAAGCAAAGTTTTCCTCCTGGATGGCGTGCCTTCTACGGCGACGGACGGTGACTGCGACTGACGACGTCACCTTCTTAGGGTATCCAAAGAATCGAATATCGATCGATCATCCCATTCCAATTCGGTCACGGCGACAGTTGATGCTCCGGCGTGGCAGCTGCGGGCCCCAGGTTGGGGCGAGCCACGCAACATAGGGCAGTCCGAGAGCGGACGGACGTGTGCCGGAAATGCACCGCCCGTGAATCCCACGTGCCAGTGGTGCCTAACGCACTGACTCCACTAGCGTTTCTCTTTTCAAAATCACAGTTTTAAGGAGTGACTTTTATCACTTTTTAAAAAAACTAAATTTTAAATGAAATTTACTTTTAAAATTTTGATATCCATTTTTCAATATATATCAATTAAATTATCCGACTTCCTTATAAAAAAGCATCCAAAATTGTACTTTCATTTTGTTTTCAAATAATAAATATTTTTAGAGAAAAAAAGTTGTTAGTCACTTTTTTTTTTTTTTTAATTTAACTCACTAGTCACATTAAATTGTTAATGTTGTTGAATAATAATTTTAGCTATGATGCGAGCTTGAAAATTTGCGGCTGTAGATTAATGGATCAAATACTTGCACAAGATTTCAACACACTTAAATAAAATAAAACAATCAGCATTGATACCTGAAGTTTTTACTTGAAAAATCCGAAAAGGAAACAAACCATGAGGTTTGACCTGATTTTAAAAATTCACTATAAATTAATAATACAAACACTCATTAACTTTTATTATTGTCAACCCATACTAGCCTACAAGTTAAAAATTCAAAGTTTCAAAAAACAAAATTTTAAATTTAAATAATATAAATATAAAATTCAATCATATATTTTATATTGTGCTCATATGATGGGCCTTAATTGGCCTTTTGATTGGAGCTATTATAATTAGGCAATTAGCTTCATTTTTTTTTATCTACATGATGTGCTAAATAAATGATAATTTGTTTAAAATTATAAAAATCCACTCATACAAAGTCCCTTTATGGATGCATCCTGGTTTAAAATTTTTTAAAAATTATAAAAACGCCCTCATAGAAAGTCCCTTTATGTAACATTAACATGTGATCGTTGTATCATATGTAGCCTTATGTACATAGTTGGTCATGCTCAAAAAAGATGGATGGAGATCTATAATCAACATTTATAGCTGCAAAAATCATATATAAGAAGTAAAAAAGGATTCAATGTGACCCTATAATGGAAAATATATGTTCAAGATAGGGTGACTATTAGAAATGAATTATCTCTGGTATGTAAATAACCTTCACAATTAACTCTAAGTTAATTAAATACCTAAACCTAATCTAACCCAAATCACATGGCACCCTATGGTTAAAAAGATCAAGTTACCGAATGAGCCATTAAATTAAAATTAACTTTTCCTTTTAAGAATCGAGTTCTTATTGAACTTAACATATTTATAGGACACGAACATTTATACTTGTATGAAATTCAAACATGTAAATCTTAACAAAACTATGATTACATATCTAACACTTGAACTTGTGTAATTACATATATAACAACTAAACTTCCATTTTCCACATACATACCACCTTACATATACATGAAAATTGTATTCAAATGTAATGTTTAAGTATAAGATATATAAATACATAGGAATATAGTGGTATGTACGTAACCCTAAACCCTAAACCCTAAAGCTTCAGGT
Source organism: Phalaenopsis equestris (assembly GCF_001263595.1). NCBI lineage: Eukaryota > Viridiplantae > Streptophyta > Magnoliopsida > Asparagales > Orchidaceae > Phalaenopsis > Phalaenopsis equestris. Next base: position 567,672 of record NW_018164846.1, read on the forward strand.
AGGAGCAAGCATGCTTAGTTTTCAAAACAATTGACAAGTTTCAGATAGGAGCGTAGCGAAAGAATGAGAAAGATGGTGGTCTCTATAAACCGTGATTCCATATCTATCTTCCCAGTTAGCTCGATTAGCGACTATACATAAATGAAAATTTTAGGGCAAAACAGGAGGTGCAGGAATGAATGGTGCAAACAATCGCACCAAAACAGGAGGTGCAGGAATGAATGGTGCAAACAACCGCACCTTACTCAATGGTTTATGTAGGCTTGGAACGAAAGGATGAGGGTTTCGATGGTTTTTTTAAGACACGATCCTCTAGCTAGCTTAGCCTCAATTGTCCATGTAAGAGGCAAGTTGCGACGATCGGGAGAGGAGGCCGACACGAGCCGGTCGCGAGGTTGAGCTGCCAGTTGCTAGAAGGGGGAAGGAGTTAGGGCAAAACCAGGAAGAGAGTTGGGAGGGGAAGGAGAGAAGCTTAGGACCGGGAGAAGGAAGATTGTCACATGAGAAATGAAGAATTGAGGATTTTAGGCGGTAATAAGGATGATAAGTGATGGTTTACTAATGACATATAACTGTCGATTGTATTTCGGACTTTAACATACGGATGCTAACGTCGATAATTTTAAATAAACAGTCATACTTTTTTTTTCTATTAATAAGAGACGGCTCCGGGAGTAGTAATACCACCAGAAATTAGAAGATTAAATGTCTGTAGCTAGGTAGTAGGAAATTTAATCGATATTTACGAACTGTCAGTTATATATTTGATTATACATTCTTTTCCTTTCTCAATTAGACTTCTAGTGTATTTTAATGAGGACATGTTTCTTAAGAAATAAAATAAAGAAGAATATATATATATATATATATATACCCTCAAATTCAAATGTATTCACATATCTAGAAAACAGATGAATCTTATTTTTTAAATTTATAAGATCCAAATCTTTCATATTACATATAAAATATTATAAAAAATTTACTCTTGTAACTCCGAAAAGAAAAAAAAAATTTACTGTATTTGGGCCCGCTCCCCTCCCGGCCGGCGCACGATATAGAAAAAAAAAAATTACTGTATTTGGGCCCGCTCCCCTTCCGGCCGGCGCACGATACCTACCGCACGCACTCACTCTTCTCCTCCTCACTTAGGGTACGAAAGGATAATAGAACAAAATTGCTCATTCTCTCACCCAACTCTGGCTGCAAAGAGCGACCCCATGGTCCGAAATGAGTCGCTGACGCCCCCCGTGGCTTCGGAGGATGATGGGGCAGAGCGTTGTCCCGTAGAGGAGGTGGCCCTGGTTGTGCCAGAGACCGATAATCCGTCGATGCCAGTGATGACATTCCGGGCGTGGTTCCTCGGCTTAACTTGCTGCGTCCTGCTCATCTTTCTCAATACCTTCTTCACTTTTCGCACGCAGCCGCTTACAATCTCGGCGATCTTGATGCAGATTGCAGCACTTCCCCTCGGTCGGTTCATGGCCGGGGTGCTGCCAAGAAAAGAGGTGAGGGTCTTTAGGGGCTGGAGTTTTAATCTGAATCCTGGACCGTTTAACATCAAGGAGCACGTAATCATTACCATATTTGCCAACTGCGGGGTCTCCATTGGTGGAGGAGACGCCTATTCCATTGGGGCTGTCGCAGTGATGAAGGTCTACTACAAGCAGACTTTGAGTTTCTTATGCGGCCTCATTATTGTGCTAACTACACAGGTAAAATAAAGAAACTAAGAAAACGAGGCTTGGTTTTCTCAGCCTTCTGGGATTTAATTACTATTAGTTGAATTGGCTTTTCTGTGTTTTGATTTTCATATTCTATTTCTTTCTTTGTTAATTTGGCTTCTGCTCGTTACTTTTGAGTTTTTACTTTTTCAAGAAAAAAATTTCCATAAGTTGGCTTATTTGTTCTAAATTTCCTTGGGAAAAAAGCATTTGTTCGGGATCTCCTGTTTTTGCCACTTAATTGTTGGAGTAGTCCAGCTTATTTATGAAATTGGTGGCCTCTCATTTTTATTTGGATGAACTGGGTAGAAGTCCTTATAGCATAAGGAGATATTTGTTATATGTTTTTCAGTATAAAAACTGAAAAGAATATTTGCTTTTAGAAGGGTTAGATGAGGATGAATCAGCTGAAGGCGGGGAAGGTTATTGACAACGAAAGGTTGGGATGTTTAGTCTATTAGTCCATTTTTATACAAGTGATGTGGAAATGATTCTTTACCCGTCAGAAGGGAATCTTGACAGCTTAGAGTCGTATCAAACGCTCGAGGCTAAAGCCATGGAATGTGCTCTAAAGTTTGTTAGTGACATAAGAATTCGAATTGATAAGGAAATGGTTCGCTGGGCATGGAAAATAAGTGATTTTTTTAAACTGGTCATCCGTGTTGTTTTATTTAGGCCGAAGTTGGAATTGATGACAGCAATCGTTTGAGCGAATAGAAATGAAATTCAAAAGTAGAGACACTATGAGATCACACGTCTCTCATTTTCTTCTACCACTTGCTTAGGTGGACCCGGATACGTTTTTGTATTCTCTTTTTATTTTATTTTTATATGTGACATGTACTTGTAATACAGAGACTCAACCTTCTCTCTCCTTTGACCAAGGGAACAAAAGTCCTTTCATGATTCTATCCTCTTTTTTATTTACTCATGGATTGCTATTATTTGATATATTCTCTGAATCTTTACCAAATATATTTTTGCAATGATTTTTAGAAATTTCATTTTTTTCTCCATTCTGATGAAAGACCCACTTTTCTTCTACTTGAAATATTTTATCATTTGTACAAATCATTGGAATAATTTTTTAATTTTGATACATGTCTTTGCAGTTACATTTGATAGGGGGGATTGTTTAATTGTCCAACTCAGTTATTGAAATAATTTTTTAGCTCAATGAATTGGCGACAAATGAAATGCTATTGCTGTTTCATTCAACATATATTTTTTTATTGATAAATAGAGTGGACCTGTAAAGCACTCGTAGATATTAGTTTTTAACATCTTTTCCCCAATACAGGCTTTCTCAAACTTTTCTTCCCTTGGTGCACACTAGCACCGCTTCATTATGAAATTAAGCAAATTGACTGTTTATGTTTATTATTTTGGCATTCATTCGAATTTGTCTGCACTATATTTTTGAGTGATGAATGAATTGCAAAATATTTGTAAATGTGTGTATTTTTTGTTTAAAGAGTATTGTGATCAAATTCATGTATATTTGAATCGACAATCTTCTTTTTCCATAACAAACCTCCTCAAACCTTAAAAAATCTATGCTGTTCTCTTTCACAACTCATGCTTCTTCTAATCAACTTATCAATGGCTTTAGCTTATTCTTATTTGTTTTTTCATGCAGATACTAGGTTATGGTTGGGCTGGAATGCTAAGGAGGTATTTAGTAGATCCAGCAGAAATGTGGTGGCCTTCAAATCTTGCTCAAGTTTCCCTTTTCAGGTTTGCAATGTCGAGAAGAGTTTTCTAATACCTTTTTTAATGGCCAATTTCCTCCACTAATATAGTTTTTCATTTTCCAATTAAGGTATTCATTATTACAGCAGAGGCAAGAAAGAAATAGTAATAATAAGAAAATAGGGAAAGCTTGGCAAGTTGGAGTTTATTTATTGTTAGTCAGTTTTTAGCAGACTTAGCTATTTTCACTTATTTTACTTGATTTAGGCATCATGTTAGAACTATGTTCTGATTATTTCCCTGAAAATAAATGTATTTTTTGGCACATTAAAGCTTCCATGTTCCCATCTTCTATTTAAGAAGCTTTTAGATTAAGAAAATAACTGCTTAGATGGAATCAGCAATTGGTGAAAGAGCCATGCTTATCGTTATACTTTTCTATCTCCCAAGAAGAGTTGTTACCGACTCTTTTAATAAAGACCAATTAATAATTTTATGGGAACTATAGTTGCTTTTTTTCTTAAGTGAAGCTAAGAATTGTCGATATACTAGCTAAAATTAGGTGTACAAACTAGAACTAAATTCTTTATGATACCTATCATCTTATACAAATTCTATATTCCACAGAGCTCTCCACGAGAGGAATTTATCATCTAAAGGGTTGACAAGGATGCAGTTCTTCTTCATATTCTTAACGGCAAGTTTTGCCTACTTCACTCTACCTGGATACCTTTTCCCTATCCTGACATTCTTCTCTTGGATCTGTTGGATCTGGCCTCACAGCATCACAGCTCAACAGATAGGGTCAGGCTATCATGGACTTGGTGTTGGAGCATTTACTCTTGATTGGGCTGGTATCTCTGCATACCATGGTAGCCCTTTGGTCGCCCCATGGTTTTCTATTCTAAATACAGCTGTTGGTTTCATCATGTTCATCTACATAATAATGCCTCTTTGTTACTGGAGTTTCAACACCTTCGATGCAAGGAAGTTTCCCATATTCTCAAACCAGCTATTTACTTCCAAGGGACAGAAGTATGACACAACCAAGATTCTGACGCCCTCATTTGAGCTCAATGAAGCCGCTTACAATAACTACGGGAAACTCTATCTCAGTCCTCTTTTTGCAATCTCTATAGGTTCAGGTTTTCTTCGGTTTACTGCAACATTAACCCACGTGCTCTTATTCAATGGCAGGTGAGGAGAAGGTTTAATTGCGCTATTGTTATTTTCTTTTTTTTTTTACTTTGGCCATGAATTTTGCCAATTTTTTTATTTGCTAAATCAATCATCATTGATTGGTAGCTTTTATTTTAATTATCAATGCTATTTTATTGAAAATACTTGAGGGTTCAGGGGTAGAATTGATAAGACTAGCTGATCTAATTTTAAGTTTAACGCATGAAAAAGGAAGTTTTAACGAGAATAATAAATATTTCCAATCCTTGTAGAGATATCTGGAGGCAGAGCAAGTCTGCAGTGAATTCAGCGAAGCTGGACATACATGCGAAGCTGATGAATAACTATAAACAGGTTCCTCAGTGGTGGTTCCTTGTTCTTCTAGCAGGAAGCATAGGGCTATCTCTGTTAGTGTCATTTGTATGGAAGGAGGAGGTACAGCTGCCTTGGTGGGGCATGCTCTTTGCTTTCGGGTTGGCATGGGTTGTCACTCTACCAGTTGGAGTTATCCAAGCAACCACAAATCAGGTAACGAAAATTCTGAGCTATCATTACTGCTTTTGTCTCATCGTCCAACCAACAGGAAATGCTGAAATCTTTTCCATTATTCATGATTCTTTCAGCAACCTGGGTATGATATCATAGCACAGTTCATGATTGGGTATGTCCTCCCGGGAAAGCCCATTGCAAACTTGCTCTTTAAGATATATGGTAGAATCAGCACGATCCATGCCCTTTCTTTCCTGTCTGACCTCAAGCTCGGGCATTACATGAAAATCCCACCAAGGTGCATGTACACTGCACAGGTGATCAACTAACTATCAATTGTTGCTTTAATTCATCAATGAATGATCTGTATTATAATTTTGTCATTGTTAAACCAACTATTATCTGCGGCCTGCCTTCAGCTTGTTGGAACTGTTGTTGCTGGAATCGTCAACATTGCAGTAGCGTGGTGGATGATTAAAAGCATCGAGAACATATGCGATGTTGATGCCTTGCATCCCAGTAGCCCATGGACATGCCCCAAATATCGTGTCACATTTGACGCTTCAGTCATCTGGGGCCTGATAGGCCCTGCTCGACTCTTCGGCCACAATGGAATGTACCGCAACTTGGTGTGGCTGTTCCTAGTTGGTGCGCTGCTACCAGTGCCGGTGTGGTTATTCAGCAAGATGTTTCCAGAAAAGAAGTGGATACCTTTGATAAATATACCAGTCATCTCTTATGGATTTGCTGGAATGCCTCCAGCCACACCCACAAACATAGCTAGCTGGCTCGTCACAGGAACAATATTCAATTATTTTGTCTTCCGTTACAGGAAGAATTGGTGGCAAAAATACAACTACGTGCTATCAGCAGCCTTGGATGCGGGCACGGCCTTCATGGGTGTGCTTCTCTTCTTTGCTCTTCAAAATGAAAATAGAAATCTGAAATGGTGGGGAACGGAGATTGACCATTGTCCATTGGCATCCTGCCCTACCGAACCTGGAATTGTTGTTAAGGGATGTCCTGTTTTCTAATTCTCATGATTCAACTACATGCATGCCTTTGAGATTATATTTACAAAGACTTTTGATGATAAGAGGAGAAGAATGGTATCCTTTCTTCGTCATGTGATAGGATTTTGGAGCTTGAAGCAATGTCTTCAAACTAAGTCAATGTACACAAATAACTCCTTATTTTACCCAACCACGTTAATTGGCTTGTGATTAAAGATATTACTATTTGAAAGAACTTCCGTTAGGGGTAAATGCGGTATACGAAAGGTGTGCTCTTGGAACTTAGAGAATATGTCTTTACCAAACATATATAAGCTTTGCTATGGCCAATATCTTTGGTGTTTGTTATTTAACGAACCTGGTGGTTCATTAGTATTTAAAGGCTAGCATAATGAAGATTCAATGGATGCGTTGAACGAGTGTTAAACAAGATTGAATAATCTTTATTCTCCATGGACCAAAAAATAATTAGGCTTAATCAAAATTATAACTATACAATGATAAAGGAGAAATACGGTCATTACCTGAACTCGTCTTTTTTTACTCGATTCCATGGAGCCTCTTTCTATTTAGATAGCGAAAGGATTGTGCTGCAATCATGCATGAATAAATTATGCTATTTGTAATGTTGCATCATATTGCTACCTCCATATGTTAGGATGAACGTTAACAAGTTCTCTTTATAACTCATAATTTTGTCAAGGAGTTGTTTGAATTGGTACACTATTATTCACAAATGATGTCCCTTACAACATTGCTGATGTTGCATTTGACAAATATCTTTTGTATGTTGATTAACACATCATTGGTTGCACCCATGGATTTGATTAGCTCGGAGACCTTATCAACTCATATTGTCTCAAATTGTGGTTTAAAATAAGGTATACCCTAACAATATCATACATGATGTCTGGAATGATCTCAATTCTTCAAATTTATTATAAAAATTATGGTCAATTAATTTAGTTTAATAGTTAAAATAAAAAGTTTTCATGTAAATATTTATAAGCAAAGCGTGTAAAAGTAATAACAGAGAAATAATATTTATTTCATCAACAAAACCTAAAAACTAACTCATTAAAGAAGAAAAAAAATTGATAGAAAAATTATTAAAATAATTAAATAAATAAAGACTACTTAAAAACAACAAAATGCAAGTAGAAAAAATAATAAATTTTTTTTTAAAAAAAACTAAATAATTTGAACTAGTAGTAATGATCCACCAAGAAACATGGTGAAAACTCCAATAAGAAATTTTATTAATGATCGAGCTTAGTAATTCAAACTCAATAAGTAATTTTTATCTAATAAATTAATAAAAAAAGATATTTAGACATAAAACATGAACAATAAAAGTAAAAAACAAAGTACTCCACATTAAATGTGGTTATTATCATGTTATAATTATTTTTCATTAGTGAAAATGTGTTATACATTTTAGGATAACCTTACAACACCCTAAATCAGAAGGTGGGCAAATATATAATATGCATTTTATAATTAATATATTCAGTACTCTCTTCATGATTATAATTTATTCATAGGAATAAAATTCAAGGTACTGAACATAGGTAACCTCTACGAAAATATATATTGGTAACAAGAGACTTATTTTAACATTAAGCACATTTAAAGCAAAAAATAAAAATGAAGCTATTTATATTATTTATTATTTTATAATGACCATTTAAATAATATTTTAAGAAAATCATGCAAGTTAAATTTTAAACAAGAAAAGCATGACGTACAATCTAAAAAAATGATTAAAATTTTAATACAAATATTACAACACACCATTAACTAATGAATGTTTGTTTGATATAATTATAAATTAAATAATTTAAAATTATATAATAAAATAAAAAATATTTATATTGTGTACAATATAAAATTATATATATATATATATATATATATCTACTTGAAAT
>NW_018164846.1:576143-587204 GCF_001263595.1 Phalaenopsis equestris
ATATATATATATATGTATATATATTATATTAATTTTATAAATATATTATATATTTATTTTATATATTTAATTTATAAATAATTTTAAATTAATTTATTTATATAATTAGAAATTAAATAATTTATAATTATATAAAGATTAAAACTTTATATATTATATAAATATAAAATTAAAGTTTTACATATATATCAAAATCCAAACTTGATTATCATAACATGAATCACAAAAAAGTTATTTTCTTGCAAAAATACCAGAATTCAGAGCAAAGTAATTAATTCCCCCATTCTCATTCCAAACACTTAGAGCTTGGCAAAGCCTGTCTCCTTCAAGCTCTCTATAACTTCTTTAAGGCTCTCCTCAAATGGCATGCAGCTGATACCCAATCCCTTCACCTTCTCCTTCGACATGATAAGTTGGGATAAAGGGTTCATCATCTGTGCCTTTCTTAGGAATTTGAATGGAAGGACATAGTTCTTTGATGAGCATTGCGAGCTGAGAGAAGTGAAGGACTCTTTCAACTAAACAATAGTGTCCACTTGCGAAAGGATTTTCAAATGCTAGAATATGTGCTTCAACAACGTCTTTTACATCAACCCATCCGAATGTTACGTTGGAGAACATACTACTTACATTAATTAATTTTAGTACTGCTTTATTGCTTGTATTATGTGTTGGCTGAAGAAGGGGGTCAACGACCGTCGCAGGATTTATCGTAACAAAATCAATATCATGACCCTTTGTAAACTTCCAAGCAGTTTACAAAGAAGGGGTTCAATAAATCAAAATCATGACCCTAAAAAATAAATCTAAACCCTAAATCTAAAGAAGGGGGTCAATAACATGCCAAAAATTTTTTTCCTTGCATAAATCTGGGGTTTAGGGTTGTTTAGGGTTTAGGGTTTAGGGTTTATTAGGGTTTAGGGTTTAGGGGTTTAGGGTTTAGGGTTTAGGGTTGTTTAGAGTTTAGGGTTTAGGGTTTAGGGTTTAGGGTTGTTTAGGGTTTAAGGTTATTTAGGGTTTAGGGTTTTTGCTTAAGACAAGTGAACGGATTTTAAAACTAGCTAATCAACGAACTAAAAGTTCAAACTAGTATTTAGATTTTCATATAAAAAATTAAATAAATAATTTAACAAATCAGATAAGAAAATAAACTAACCTAACCTACATGATATCATGTTGTGTTTATAATAAATATATTCGCACAAGAATTAATTCTGAGATAGAGAAGAAACATGCAGACAAGAGCAAAAAAATATGAAAGAACTTGTACTATCAATAACTCATAATACAAAATCTTTCATCAATTGATGTTGTAATATATTGATATTAAAATTATTATATAAATAATATATGTAATATATTGTTATATAAAAAATTATATAATTTTTTTTTCGAGCCATTTCGAGCCTAACACGAGCAAACAAACTGTTGTTCGTGTTCAGCTCGTTAGACTTAACGAACGAGCCGAACACGAGCTGCTTAACGAGCCGAACATGAGCTGCTCACGAACAATGAGCCAAATTGACAGCCCCATTCTTAATCGAGATGAGTTTGAGTTGTTCATCGAGTGCATTGGTTCATTTAAAACCCCAGTTGTGTGTAAATTTTAAAGTTTAGGTGTTAGATATATAAATGAAGGAGAATTGTGTGGTATGTATGTAAATTCCTCTTTATTGAAAATGTTTATTTATTCGTGTGTTTGTGTGTTTACGAAGAAACATGTTCGAAATCTCTGAAATGAATTGGGTTTATTTATGATTTCAAAATAATTTCTTGGCAGGCTGTGCTGCTCTGCTCCTGCGTCTTAGCTTTTGCTTTGAACTACAGCATATTTTTGAACACAACTCTGAATTCTGCTGTGACACAAACTATCTGCGGTAATCTAAAGGTGCTAACTTCTCTACACTTTTTGGGTGCCTCCTGCATGTTTTATGGCTTTTTTCTGGAAAATTTACATACTTAACACACAATTCTTAAGTATTTACATATCTACTACCAAAAGTTTGATATATACACATAAAACATTGGTGTCATAACTCTATGCATGAAGAGGTGTATTTAAATAATAGTGGTATTTTTGATGTGTTGTTGATGTTAAGTTTTGAGTGTTAACAATGTAAATAAGAAGGTTTAGGTATTAGATTTGTATATAGATAAGAATTGTAGGATAAGTATGTAAATGCCCCTCTTTTTTTCTTATTTTGGCTTAATGTTGTCTTGTTGCAGGATCTGCTTACTATTGGACTGGGCTGGGTATTGTTTGGAGGTCTCCCTTTTGATTTGGTGAGTTCTAAGTTAAGCATTGAATTTACTTGGGAGCTTCCAGGGTCCATTTGGAATAACTTTTTATTCGTTCTACTCTTCAAATCAAACGGCTATTACATTTTTATTTGGCTATTATTTTTTTGTTGCTTTTTAAAAAAGGTATTTCTCTATAGTAGCTCTTGGGGCTGTCAAAACGGCTCATTGTTCGCGAACAGCTCGTGTTCGGCTCGTTCTTTAAGTTAACGAGCCGAACACGAAAAACACAAACAAATATTTGTTCGTTCGTGTTCGGCTCGTTTTGGCTCGAAATACTACTAATCAATTTTATATATATCTTTGATGAGTAGTATTTTTAAAAAATTTAATTGACTACATGACTACAAAGATTTATAATCAATTAAAAGTATTAAAGAAGAAAATATGATAAAAATTATTAATTTAGATTCAAATGATGTTTTAAATCTTGCTCCAATCCTTAATATTTTATGGCTATGTGATTAGGTTGTCAAAATGACTATTTGTTCTTGAATGATTCGTGTTCGGCTCGCTAAGCAAATAAGCCGAACACGAACACACTTTTTGAGCTCGAAATATAAACGAGCCGAACACGAGCTGAGTTCGGCTCGTTTACACCCCTAGTAGCTCTATAATTATTCTTGGAAGATTTACAAACATACAGCTCAATTCTTATGTATTTACATATCTAACTCCTAAACTTGAATTTTTTACTTATATGCTATCTTACGCATGATAAAGCCTATTTTTTAGTTTTTTTTAGGTTAAAATAGTGATACTTTTGGGGTGGTATAAATGTAACAAGCAAAGTTTAGCTGTCAGATATGTAAATACATAGAACTTGGGTTAATGATACCAAAGTGTTATAAACCTTAAATATCAAATTTTAGGGGATATGCATATAAATTTCTCTAAATATAATTGTAAAGAAAATTGTTCCAAACGGGACCCTCTGCTTGTTCTGAAAATAATGATTTGATTTTGATAAAGCTTTAGGCTTTAGTTGCTTTTGCTATTTTAATCTCTTGTGGCTTATAACTTTGATTTTATTTATTTTTATATTTTTACAGCTTAATGTGATAGGCCAAGCTCTTGGTTTTGTGGGCTCTGGTCTGTATGCTTACCTCAAAATCAAAGGGAAGTAGCTTTATTTTTGACGTAGAAACTAAGCTCAAAAAAGTATTTCCAAATGCATTTCTTGTAGTTCTGATTCTATCAATATATTTTGAAGAGTTGCTGCGAGAAGATTGTTGTGCAAATATTTTAGGGCATTTACAGGAGAAAAATTTGCGTACGTGAGACGTCCGCAGAGCTGCGTATGTCATAGGTTATTTAGAGGGTATTGGAAGGTTATAGGTAGGTTGCACCTCATGTAACATCCCAATACCCTCTGAATAACCTTCGACGTACGCAGCTCTGTGCACGTCTTACGTACGTAAATTTTTCTCCATTTACAGACATGCCACCCATTCTTATATAATACAAATATTGCACGAGTATTTTAATTTTGACATTTACACCAACCAAATCTTATATATCACAAAAAATCACTTTTTACTTTAAAAAAGTGATTTCTTCTAGGTATGTGTCACATATGTAAAAAAATTGAAGTCTAGGTGTTAGATATATAAATACATAAGTATCCAGTGGTCTTCATGCAAGTCTTTTTCACAAGAAAAAAAATTATACTTCAAATTTTTATTTTATTTTCTCAGCTTTGAAGCTTGTATGATAGTTGGATTTCTTATATTTTTGTTTTTAAATTATTGAATTTAAATTTGTAATTAATTGTTCAGTTGTTTGTACCACTCACTTATTTAGTTGATGATCATTTAAAACGTATGAAAAAAAAAGAAATAATTTATATTTGTGTTTAACAAATGTATAAAGCATAGTTTATGTATCTTATAATTTGAACATAAATATGGTTTTATAAAATAAGGGGCTGTCACCTATATATCACACAATTCTTAAGCATTTACATATCTAAATGTTTACATGGTTATTGCTCAATTTTTTAATATTTCATCAAAAATATAATAATCACTACCATTTTTAAAGTAAATTATGCATTTTTATGCATATGCTTATGACATCAAGGTGCTAAAAATATAAATATCAATTTGGGTGTTAGACATCTAAATGTATCTAGTTGTGTTATGTATATATAAGTTTCACATAAGATAATTGATTAGTTGTTGTATATGGTTTGGAAAGAATATGGGCCAAGTTCTAGATGAGAAATAACTTTTGTTTTAAAAATCAATTATATGTGAATTAATTATACATGAATTAATTAGCGAAGCTTTTGGATAATTTAATATTATTAAATATATTTTTGGGCATTTGCATACATATCACGCAATTTTTACTTATTTACATATGTTTTAGAAGTGAAATATAACTTTTTGTGCAAATTTATAGTGTCAAAATGTTATAAATATAAATACCAAATTTTAGGTTTTAGATGCTAAATATATAAAATTTATATACTATGTATGCAAGTTTTTGCCTTTTTTTCTTGGTTATAAGTGTGGATATTTAATCGAAGCTTATATCATATTAATGCATGCTAGAAAATTTACGGTGGTATGGTAATGTATTATTGTTTGAGTAGTGTTTTATCGTTTTAATTTTGCACGAGAATTCAACATAAACTTAGATAAAAGAAAACAACTAGTAGTGATACCTGAAGTTTTTACAAAGGAACCTGTAAAGGGAAAAAATCACGGGGCCTAGTCCGGTTATAAAAATCAATTATAAGTTGATGATTACAAAGTCCCTTCGTCCTACATGCAAGAAAGGGTTACAAAGTTTCTAAATTACATTATTAACGTGCGAATGAACTTGTTGCAAGGAATGAACGATGATCGATGCTGATCGACGCGGCGACAAGTGGGGGCCGACGGTGGTTGGCGGTGTTCAACCACGACAGGAGAAATGCTGAACTTCAGCTTCTTTCTCAAGCCTCAGACTTTCTTACCTTTCTCAATAGAGCCCTATATTACTGAAATGATACGTATACTTGCATGAGAAACCACATTAAATAATAATATCAACTTTTAATAACTCAATTTATTTGTTTGGGAGCGGAATCAAGTTTCTGATGCTTTTATCAGGACTTACATTGTTGTGATAATCGACAAGGCGGATCACTTTTCACATATCACTTTTCACGGTTGCTTGTAGGAAAAGTCAAGTAGGAATGGATCAAATAGAAATAATTATTATCGGAGTGAAATGAACAAAAGGTTGTGGTGTCATAGACTTTAAGGCAAATCTCAATGTCCTCCCAAACTATCCTATTATTTGGCTTTACATCTTGAAATTGAAGTTAGTTGGTGTTTACTTCTGCCATCTATTCAAATTTAGGGCATGCATTTGCACAATATACTATCATGCAAATAGCTTAAGAAAATAGAAGGATTTATGTCATATCGAACGAGCAATCTCAGAGTCCTAAAAAGTTAGGGTTTATATTGCATAACACGATTGTGCAAAAGTTGAAAGGATAGTGTGAGGATTTATGACGTGTCAAACGAACTAACTCGAAGTCCTATGAGTTTGTGCTATTTAAAACTACATAAAGTTTAGTTGAAGATCGTCCGCGTTTCGTTGTTGGGTCTCATTATTTTCTAAAGTTGTCCTTCGTCCACAGAAACTGTGTTAGATAAAAATCATTACAACTCCCCCTATTATAAATGGCTCTCTGCAAGAAAGCTGTCCCTAACAAAATAGTGTGCATGTCATACACCCCAGTAAACACGTAAAAAGCAGCACACAAAATGATGCATAGCTAGAGCAACCAAACTAGCAGAGAAATATAGTTGTGACATCTAAAAAACTACCCAGCACCCTAGTACTAGCCTAAAACACCATCTAATGTATAGTGTCCTAGTCACAACATCTAAGTGTGTGCAGGGTGTAGGTAAAAGACCGCATATGCTTTGATGGGTTCGCCGTCCTTGGCCCCTTCTTAAGGATCCAAGGATTCGTAGTGCCACTAAATGCAAATTTTGTATGAACAAAAGGTTTAAAAAGGTTAACCTTATGTATGGTCTAAGCGATGCATTAGTTTCAAAATAAATTTTGAAATATGATGCATACATAATAAAAAATATTATTTTCTTATATTTTCTTAAAATATGTCCTAAGAAAGGAAAGGCCTAAGTAGTATATATTAGACTCATTGGAACATATGTGTGCTAGTCACGATGTGATAGCTGCTATGACCCATCAAGACATTCTCGCAGGGAATACTTGTTAACGTAGTATGACTATCAATGAGTCACTCTGGTAATGAGTTTGATCTATAATCAAGATGATTGGGAATGCATTGCAAATGAAAAGTGGTCTAGTACATTGCGCCACTCTAGCGAGGTAGCAACAGTCACGAGACTGCAAAAATTTGTCAAGTATGGCATATACTCATGACGAATGCGCCGACAGTGCGGAAGTGCAAATGCAAATCTTAAGTCATATGACACACATATGACATACCATGGTGGTGCCATGGTGACATAACTTGCACACCAAATGGATTCAGAGGCCTTTGGAGCGTCATACGTACTAGGTGGTAGTAATGTGCCCGAGTGGACACACATCATGTACTTGGAAAATTTAGAGGCCTTTAGAGCACAATGTGACATTCCTATGGCATGTGCAGATGATGCCATAGAAAAGGAGGTGATGTAATTCTCATTAGAGAGAACTGCAGACCGAGTAGGATTGATGTGCAAGCAACCCCCAAAGAGGGAATGCGAGTGTGTAAGGTAAATATGTAAGAACACAGACCCAAGTGCAAACTCCAAGCATGTGATTCATGGACATACATGATAATATGCAAGCAAACATACAAGAGTGGAGAGTGAAAGTGTGAACCACATGTGTCATGGTGCAAAGGGATATAGTGGTGTCGATTACTCGATTCAACAAAAAGCAGTCGATAGATCGATTAGGTCGATGGACATCGTCGATCAATCATGTCGAGAAACAATGGTTAATAGACCGATTTAGCTGGTGTTGGTGCCAATTGATCAGATCGACAGAAAGTAGTTGTTAGACCGATCGAGCCGGGGGCGGGGCCAAACGAGCACAGTCGACGAGAAGTGGTTGGTAGATTGATCGAGCTGGGGGCATTGTCGATCGTGTCAACAAGAAGTGGTCGATAGAACAATCGAACTGGTGGTGGCACGATCAATCATGTCGACGGAAAGGATATTCGATCGAACCTACGTAGGCCTTTGATCAACAAAACATGAAAAATTGACAGTTTAATCCACATTTTAAAGCCATGTTAAGAAAACAATCATATATGCAAATACATGCAAGCAAAAGAAACCCAATTGACATCAATGATGAAACATACTCATTCTAGCGATCTCACAGGAAGCCTAGGGTAGGATGTTAACAAGGTGTACCAACTGCTCGTTGCATGGGGTGACAAGACTATCAACCTCTATTTGCTCAGCATGAAAGATTTGCGTTAGAAAAACTTTTGTGGTTTAGGTAACGACAAGATCATGAGATCTACTGTTCTCTAAACCCAAGAAGTGGGTGTCATTCTCCTCATCATGAAATGAAATCCACGAAGCAAATGCAAGATTTTTGCAATCCATGCTATCAAATTTTGGATTAGAAAAGGGGTAGGTTTCACTCTTAGATTTATAGGCCAAATCTATGGGTATTTTCTATAGCACACAAACATCCTAACATAGCTCTTCTAGCATCCAGACCTAAAGGGCTTCCAGAATGAAAATGTAAGGCCTTTGAGAAATCTCACTAGCGCGGTGTTTATTGACACGTTCTCTGGAGTTGGCCTAGATCCTTCACGATGAGATGACAAAACTGTCGTTCTCCTTCTCGTAAGAGGTGAAGAAGCTCTCCTTGCTAGAGAAGACGAAGAAATCACAAATGTTATCCTTCTCTGAAGAAGCTCTCCTAAGCTCAACTCATGGAGAGTTGTTAGAGAGGAAGAAGAAGATGGTGGAGATGAGAGAAAACAAAAAGAAGAAGGAAGAAAATATGGAAGAACTGGCCTCCCTGACCTTCTCCTTGAGGAAGATGACAAATTTCCTACTCAAAGCTCCCTTGCTCCTTCTACTCAGCTGATCACAAATGGCCCGATCCCCCCACCTTGCTTCAACCCCAAGAGGAGATATCACGTGGTTCCCAATAAGAAATGACCATTTGCCTCTTTAGGAATGGTCATAGGTTACTCCCCCATGCTATTTTTGGGTGAATAGCCAAGAAAAAAGAATTATCTAGCAGTTAGACGATGTCATCTGCGAAAAATCAGAGACCACTGCGTGAAAATCGTGATACAGGTTGAACTTTCATGGCCACACCGAATATGGGTGTGGTCACACCCCTACTAAAAGTGTCACGATATAGGGGTCGGTGTGGTCACACCAAAGACCCGAGTAATTACATCGAGATCTCTACCTGAGTGGTGTGGCCACGCTGCCTTCAGACGTGGTCACGCTAGTTGAGGGCCTTCAGACGCCTCTTGGTGTTTAGGCTTAGTCACACTTATATATCGGTGTAATTACATTGGGGGCTCTATTTGGTTGGTGTGGCCACGCTCAAAGTAGGCATGCTCACACCTACTATAAGGCTTTCAAGTCATTAAAGAAGCTTCACTGTGGCCACATCTGATTTCAAGCATGATCACATCTGGGGTTGGATGTGGCTACGCCCAATCTAGGCATGGTCATGCTGAACCCCACAAGGTTGGGCTTTCAAAAAATTTCATTCAAGACTCGTGGGAACCCCAAAGGATAGAATATGGGCAAGACATGACCCTTGAACATCCATAGAGGTTGTAACTACGTCCCAAGAGCTTAAGAGGATGTTCCACATGTGTATCACCTTGTGATGCAAAATTTGTTAGCCCGGACCTTAAGCTTAAGGTACGAACACATGCCGAGTAATTTCATCGATGGTCTACATCACAAGAACATATGTTCAACAAACACAACCCCTATGATGCTGAAACGAACGTCAACTTGTTGGGCGCCATGAGTGATGCCAAATTATCACCGATTGCCTAAGAGTGCGACTATGATGGTGCATACCCTAACTATTGTGTCCATAGCATACACTAGAAGGTTCTATGGACTCTTTGAGTCAAGGTAGGTCATGTATGATCCCAATACGGTCTCGAATCACTCAGAAAAGACATGTCGTATATGTTGCATCAAAAATGGATGCCAACATACCCAACTTCAATGCCCAAAGCTAGAGATGATTCCCTACCCAATAATGAAAAGCTTCGCGAAGGGTATGGTGATAGTTATCCTGGTAAAGATTTAAGGTCACCTCCTCCCATAGAGAGTAGGCCCATCCTAAGACGGATATATACCGATCACGATATAAGCCTCTTGATCAAACAAAAGCGGTCAACACAAGATCTTCTGGTTGATCCCCTAAACCACCTGGCCAAATAAAAGTGGACAGCCGAGATGCTAAGATCGCCCATTATTCCCTCTATTTACACAAACAAACCATGTCAATCCCCGGAGATAATCTCCTACCCGACAACGATAAACTCTACGTCGGATAATGGATAATCATCCGTGGAGATTCATTCAACGACTAGTCAATTAACAACGAATAACACACTATCAAGGGCTAAGCACTAACCAAAGAGTCGGTTTGGAAAAACAATTCCTTGGAGCCAATCGGATAGCCCAGAAAGCTATCGGAATGAAGCACAAAGAGTGTCTAAACATAGAGTATCTACATTAATTCATGTTATCATGTTTTTTTTTTTTTCCTTGTCCTTATCGCATCTATCGCTATCTAGAATCAAAAAAAAAAGTATCTACATTAATTCATGTTATCATGTTTTTTTTAAAAAAAAAAATTTCCTTGTCCTTATTGCATCTATCGCTATCTAGAATCAAGAAAATTAAGGAACTTAAAATGTGCCCCCAAAAATGGTGTGCACTGGTCTCAAGGCAATCCAACGGTACAAATAAAGAACTAAATAACTTGTACTACCCTCCTTAAAGGAATGGAAAATGTATAATATTTTATTCTCTCTTATGCTTTCTATAATTAGAGGAACCATGACATGTATTAGGGCTTTTTTGGGCTCTCCTCTCTTCCAATCCTCATGTATTAGGGCTCTTTGGGGCTCTCCTCTTTTCCAACCCCTCATGTAGAGAGAACTCTCTCCCTTTCCCCTCTCTTATAATCACAATGTTCAGTGAAATAAAGGGGGTCAAAAAAGCTTGGTAACACCCCTGATAAGACAAGTCTTGCTCTCTTCCTTTTCTTCTCCCTCTCTCTTGCTCTCTCTCTCCCTCGGTCGCTAGGCTCTACCTCTTGGGCGTGATCGGGCATATTTGGATTCAACATGAAGTTTTTTTTTTAATTTATTTTCATCTAAAACTCCAAAGTAAAATATACTCATAAGAGAGCACAAATGTAATAGATGGTTTTTTGAGAAAGTAAACCAACTTGACAAAATCCTGAGATTACTTGGCCAAAGCGAACAATATCTTGATAGGTTAGAGTCAAGCTTATTGATTAAATGAAGTGTTATAGAAAAAATATTGTTATATGTTGAGCAAGGATTTTAGAGAAAGTATTTAAGTTCAAAGTATTTATAATTAAAATGGATATCACCCAAATTCTTTCAAAGCAAATTTATAGTTGAAATATATCTCAGTTAGACATTTTTAATAATTAAAATCATTCAATCATGATGTCATTAAGATGCTTAAATGATTAACATATATGTCAAGGTAATTATTACTACTCTTCTAACTGAGC
>NW_018164847.1:0-34941 GCF_001263595.1 Phalaenopsis equestris
TTTTTTTTTTTCCAATAATACAAGGGATCACTAAAGGATTCCTAATATTTAGGCATTTGTCTTTTATCCACAGGGATATCATCATTAAATGAGGGGACAAGTATTGAAAAATCTATTTAATGAATAAGGAAAAAAACAAATTAATAATTTCATCATTGTCTCAACTTTACAATTACTACATGAGATGTTTTTATTAGCTTCTGATATTAATGTCGGTTTTTTTCATATGCAAATATCAGCATCGGATTTTTTGCTATTATGGAGCGAATAATAAATTTTGATAGTTGCAGTGGATTTTGTGTCTGATTTGCATCCAAAAAAATTAATAGGAAAAAAGTGCTCTGAAAATGATGAAACTTCAATTGGAGTTGCGGCAGATTTAGTGTCGGATTTATGTCCAACAATGCGACACAAAAACTTTACTTGTCAACGTTGAACTGAGTTTGATGGAAATTAGACGGAAATCCGACGCAAATGACCTAGTATACCCATCCAGCAACGTCTAAGTTTCATTTATTATCTCCACGTCTCTCCCAGTCTCCCCTTTTGAGTAAAGCCCTGGCAAGCTTCCTCCCTCCCCTTTCCCTCTCCCATTTCCCTCTCTCTTTCGGTTTCACTCAAAACCATCGCTTTCCCGAACAAAACTTCATGATATAGTTGTCATTAGAGCTAGCTTGGAAGGTAAGAATCGGATTGAGCTTACAAAGGCCATTGAAACTCTCGTATTTCTCATCCATCCGCTCCGCTCCGATCAGAAAGCATTGAAGAAGGTAAGTGTATTCAGGTTAGTATTTTCATTTATTTGTGGTATACATGCAAAAATTAAAGTTTATGTGTTAGGCATGTATATACATAAGAATTGAGTGATATGTATGAAATGCATGGGTAATGTGGTATGAATGAAAAATCAAAGTTTTGGTGTTAGGTATGTATATACATACGAGTTAAGTGGTATGTATGCAAGAATTGAAGTTTAGGTGTTGGTGTGTATATACATAAGAATTGAGTGATATGTATGAAATGCATACATAGGTAATGTGGTATGTATATAAAAATTGAAGTTCTAGTGTTAGATATGAATATACAAAAGAGTTCAGTGGTATGTATAAAAAAATTGAAATTTATGTGTTATGTGTATATTTAAAAGTTGTACGACAACATGTGTCTGCTCAACCCATATGTGCTAATTCGAGCCAGATGGAATCAAACCCTAGGCCGAGAGAATTTACGCTGAAGTTGCCGATCAACAAGCGACCATTTGTCCGCGGGTGTTAGGTGTATGTATACATGAGAATTGATTATTATGTATGAAAATCTTCGTAAAAAAAAAGAAGTTTAGGTGTTTGCATGTGTGCTTGGTAAGTGTCTATCGCGTAATGTATGAATTCTTTTATAAGTATCCTTTTATGCGATACAAATTCATTTTTAGCTGGTGTTTGCTTATCGCATGACACCTCAGGTCCCCGGGCAGGCGTAATTCCTCGCATAGGTAGCTTGTTTTACCGGTACTTTCTGTTTGTGTGTGTCATGTTGCAAGCAATATCCTTGCATTCATTTGCATGATGTGTGTTTCGCCCTCTTGGGCTCCCATTGTGATTGTTTCGTACTTCAGTTGAACAATCACGATATAGGCTTTTTGTATGTTTGCATGCTTTCTCATTCGCTTTTACGACTTGTACTGCTCGTTAGAGAAGTGACCCTGTGTCGGTCGCAATGTCTTAACGAGCATTGCTTGTTGGGTTGATTCCGATGAGTAATGTGAGTTAAGGCATCAGACTTGACACGAGTATGACTGTGCTAAGGATCCAAGGATTCTAACGTGTGTTATATGTGTCACGGACCCGCATTGCAGACCCTCTATTTTTAAAGTATAAAAATGGATATTTTCACTATTATTGTGTTATCCGTCTACTTTTAAAATTATATAAGTTTGCAATATGTAATGCCACTTTTTTTTTAAAAAATGTCATCTCTTTCCTGTAATGTGTTTTATATCCCTTTGATATTTAGGACAGAACTGGTGTGGCGACTCCGTCAAAATATGCATTTGTCTTTTATCCACAGGGATATCATCATTAAATGAGGGGACAAGTATTGAAAAATCTATTTAATGAATAAGGAAAAAAACAAATTAATAATTTCATCATTGTCTCAACTTTACAATTACTACATGAGATGTTTTTATTAGCTTCTGATATTAATGTCGGTTTTTTTCATATGCAAATATCAGCATCGGATTTTTTGCTATTATGGAGCGAATAATAAATTTTGATAGTTGCAGTGGATTTTGTGTCTGATTTGCATCCAAAAAAATTAATAGGAAAAAAGTGCTCTGAAAATGATGAAACTTCAATTGGAGTTGCGGCAGATTTAGTGTCGGATTTATGTCCAACAATGCGACACAAAAACTTTACTTGTCAACGTTGAACTGAGTTTGATGGAAATTAGACGGAAATCCGACGCAAATGACCTAGTATACCCATCCAGCAACGTCTAAGTTTCATTTATTCTCTCCACGTCTCTCCCAGTCTCCCCTTTTGAGTAAAGCCCTGGCAAGCTTCCTCCCTCCCCTTTCCCCCTCCCATTTCCCTCTCTCTTTCGGTTTCGCTCAAAACCATCGCTTTCCCGAACAAAACTTCATGATATAGTTGTCATTAGAGCTAGCTTGGAAGGTAAGAATCGGATTGAGCTTACAAAGGCCATTGAAACTCTCGTATTTCTCATCCATCCGCTCCGCTCCGATCAGAAAGCATTGAAGAAGGTAAGTGTATTCAGATTAGTATTTTCATTTATTTGTGGTATACATGCAAAAATTAAAGTTTATGTGTTAGGCATGTATATACATAAGAATTGAGTGATATGTATGAAATGCATGGGTAATGTGGTATGAATGAAAAATCAAAGTTTTGGTGTTAGGTATGTATATACATACGAGTTGTGGTATGTATGCAAAAATTGAAGTTTATGTGTTGGTGTGTATATAAATAAGAATTGAGTGATATGTATGAAATGCATGGGTAATGTGGTATGAATGAAAAATCAAAGTTTTGGTGTTAGGTATGTATATACATACGAGTTGTGGTATGTATGCAAAAATTGAAGTTTATGTGTTGGTGTGTATATAAATAAGAATTGAGTGATATGTATGAAATGCATACATAGGTAATGTGGTATGTATATAAAAAGTGAAGTTCTAGTGTTAGATATGAATATACAAAAGAGTTCAGTGGTATGTATAAAAAAATTGAAATTTATGTGTTATGTGTATATTTAAAAGTTGTACGGCAACATGTGTCTGCTCAACCCATATGTGCTAATTCGAGCCAGATGGAATCAAACCCTAGGCCGAGAGAATTTACGCTGAAGTTGCCGATCAACAAGCGACCATTTGTCCGCGGGTGTTAGGTGTATGTATACATGAGAATTGATTATTATGTATGAAAATCTTCGTAAAAAAAAAGAAGTTTAGGTGTTTGTATGTGTGCTTGGTAAGTGTCTATCGCGTAATGTGTGAATTCTTTTATAAGTATCCTTTTATGCGATACAAATTCATTTTTAGCTGGTGTTTGCTTATCGCATGACACCTCAGGTCCCCGGGCAGGCGTAATTCCTCGCATAGGTAGCTTGTTTTACCGGTACTTTCTGTTTGTGTGTGTCATGTTGCAAGCAATATCCTTGCATTCATTTGCATGATGTGTGTTTCGCCCTCTTGGGCTCCCGTTGTGATTGTTTCGTACTTCAGTTGAACAATCACGATATAGGCTTTTTGTATGTTTGCATGCTTTCTCATTCGCTTTTACGACTTGTACTGCTCGTTAGAGAAGTGACCCTGTGTCGGTCGCAATGTCTTAACGAGCATTGCTTGTTGGGTTGATTCCGATGAGTAATGTGAGTTAAGGCATCAGAGGAAGAAGCTTCCCCTCGTGCTTCTCCAACTCTACCGACTCAGTTATCTTTTTATATACATGATTCTTTAATGCATCTAAGATGTTAAAAGACTCCACAACCTATAGGAAGAAGCTTCCCCTCGTGCTTCTCCAACTCTACTGACTCAGTCATCTTTTTATATACGTGATTCTTTAATGCATCTAGGATGTTAAAAGACTCCACAACCTAAAATGAGTGTAATATTTTTCATAATGTAATAAAATTTCCTCCCGGAATTCTTAATTTATAGACACCGACATCCTTAACATAATAACTTGTTTATTTTTTAGTTTGTAAAAAAAATATTATATTTGTAGGAATTATTTATGTATTTGAATACATAAAATATATGTTCCAAACACTCATGCCTGCAAAAAAAAAAAAAAAAAAAAAAAAAAAAAAAAAAAAAAAAAAAAAAAAAAAAAAAAACTTTTGTTTAATTATTTTATTTATTTGAAAAAATATTAGTTTCTTTATATATAAAAAGCCACCCCACCATGTACAGTGTTTAGACCAGTCGGTCTTCCCCTGCGGGCGTGGCTGAAATCGTCCAACCGCGGGCTTTTCACTCGACTCCTCTCCTCTCTACCCCCTGTAACCTCCATTTTTCTTTGCTTGTCAAGTTTGGTGCAATTAAAACCAACATAAACCTTGAAACCAAGCGGAAGCGGATCGGCTGTCGGGATCAGAGTCGACTCTTTAGATCAAGCATGGTGATTTCAGGTAGAACCACAAAATAATCGTTCTTCTTTTATCCAACCGATGTTTCAGTGTGTTTGTTTACTTGGAATCACTCATCTTCATCATCAACAGGATGAGTATCTTGACATCATGAAAAGTTTAAAGGTTTTTAAACAATATTTATATCTGCTGCTCTACTTTGTCTGCTCCATGGATGCTTTTTATAGGGTAAAGCCGGTTATTCAGCAACACACTTATCTGCAGTTCTGCAGTGATTCGTTGTTCTGTTTTGTTGTAGGGTAAGTGATTGGAAAGTTTTTGTAGAATCTGAGCTTATTGAGTTCAGCTAATAGGGTGGTTTATTCTAATGATGGCACTAAGCTTTTTATTTATCAGGTTCAAGGGTTTTTTTCAATGATTTGGCCGTGCGGCTTTACCATTCTAGCGATCATCTAAGTAACACAAGATTGACTATATTGAAATTCTTAAATATACTATTTATCTATTGACATCTATTGTCTTGACATGCAGAGCATCTAAGTTTGTTTTTACTTGCCTTTGGCAGCCACTTAGCATAGTTGTGGAGAAGAACAATTAGACTTTTTATAATACATGTCCTTGTTCCTATGAATTGACTCTTTTTTTTATTTTAAAGCACGAACTATGCTAAAGATGGAAACATGCAAAGTTAATAATTTGCGCTTGCATTTTGTACATTGGTGCACACTTTTTTCACATTGAATCTCAAATAGGTTATTTCTGTTAAAAGAAAAACAGAAAATCACAGAAGATCACTATAAACATCTCAATACATGAGGCTAATAGAATGGAGCTAAAAGCTCATGGAGGAGTGAATTGAGTGTGTTTTTGCTTAAAGCTGCAAACTAGCCTGCCCAATTACTATTTTAGTTGTAGTAAGGTGGCATTGGTGATGTAATAACTGTTAAACATAATAGTAGTAATAATAATAAATTGTAATTAATAGGTCAATTTGAATATAAGTGAAGGATTGCACATTTGCAAAAGTATTCTAAAGATTAAAGTGAGTAATTAGTAGGGCTGTAAGTGTTTGGTTCGTTCGAAATCGGCTCGTGTTCGAAGTCAGTTCGTGTTCGAAATAACTCGTGAACAATTTGTTTGTGTTTGTCTCGAAAATTTTATTCATGTTCGTGTTCGGCTCGAAATTGACTCGTTAGAATATAAAGTTATTATAATAATTTATTTTTTAAAATAAAAATAAAATAATGAATTTTCTAAAAAAACTGTTTGTTTTAATAACTTAATTCCAAACAAATTTTAAGAATAAATTTCATGAGACAAGATTAACTAAAAAAATTTCTAGAAAAAATTTCATACAAAATTTTACACAAAGAATATTAATACTTTTTTTACAAAATTTTACAAAATACAAACAACTTCATTACAAATTTTACAATTTACAAATTAAACAAAAATATAAAAAATACAAATAAAATCTCAAATAAAAATTAAAATATAAAAAATAATTATACAAAATTTTATAGAAAAATAATTACATTTATTTTTTAATATGCATACACTTATGACTTTCATCAACTCAAAATTTTTTTTAAAAACATCCTCTTATGGCCGCGAGCTAGGGTTCTTTTCTGAGATTAATGTAATTCTTTGGAGGCTTCTTGGGCTAGATTGAGTTCTTCATTGCATAATTGAGTATAAAGGTCTTCATGGCATATAGGATGAAGATTTGTCTAGATTGTTTGTCTTGAATGCATGGTGGCTAGATTAAGAAGTTCATTCATAAACCCATAGCTTTGGTGTGGACTTCAAAAACCCTTCTTCATCATCTGCTTGAGATTGTGAGATAATTATAGCGGACTCCATTTGGCTTGACAATGCTTGATATCCACCTGAAATATATCACATTATTCAACAACGAGATAAAAGACACTAAATCAAAGAAAACTATTCAGAGTAACTGTCTGAAATTCACTTAAATTTTCAACTCTTACCAAACGAAACTGTCTGAGGAAAAAAAGTCCATCATCAAACTTTGAAAGATATTCTTCTATCTTGTTGAAAGTAGTAACTGCAGTGTTCATGAACCAAGAGATGTATCAGGGCTTCAACAAATGAAAAAAGTTATTATAAATCAGAACAAAAATCAGAGTTGGCAACTCACCAACTTCTTGATTGAGATCACCCTTTGAAGCCAAGTTTCGATATGAAGCACCATTGAAGGAGTCAGTGAAAGCAAGCAGTGCCTCTACAAACTTCTTCTTTTTTGGATCCTACAATAATTTTCCACGAAACATATCAGCTGCTCAGGAAAGCTATTCAGAGCTGAGAAAGCTATTCAATTGTTCTCCCTTTTAATGGTGCTTATTATCGTAGCATGTTGTAGAGGGATAACCAAAACAACTTTATGCAAAACTCTTCACAAATATACCTTAATCATCAGCATTCAGATCTTCTCCAGCAACGACAGACTCTTCACAAATAAATATTTTTTTTATGCAAAACTCAAAAACATATCAAACAAATTTAAAAAAAAGAAGAAGAAATTGTTGTCTCATCACAAAACAACTAGTGGTGTTATCAGATCAAATATTTTCATTTTTGAAAAAAAAAAACATATATATATATTAGTTAATCTTTAAAGTGAACCAAATAGGGAAGAACAAGCCTAAACCGCAATATAAAGCAAATGGGGCACCAGAAATAACCACTTTAAACCCCTCAATAGAGTGCACCAAACCACCAACACCAGCAAAAACCAATCACTCTTATTCAACTAAACCTTCAAACTTAGACTGCCATTCCAACGAGTGTGAAGATGCCTAAATTTCTGCAGGATCAAAATTTCAAAACATTGAAACACCATACCGTGAATAACAAATCAAAACCCATAGTATCCATAGAACCATGAGAGAAGAGATTCATAAAGAAGAAAAGCAGAAATGAAAACCGAAATCTGAAGTCTAGTAGGTTGGAATGCAGATAATGTAAAAGAGTTTGAAAAACTTAATGCCCAAAAACACAGGCATAATATGGGGCAGCCGACAAATGATTTCAGACCACATCAAAACTCGTAAAGGAATATCATTTATGTACTAAAAATTAGCCAACAATATGTAACAATTGGATACATTCAAATATAATCAGAGTTTAGGATGAATAAGCCATAAAATTTTACAATTGGATACATTCAAATATAATCCAAACAGTATTTATACACTTCCGCAGTGTGAAAATATCACAATTGGCAAGATGAAAGCTTAATTAGCCATATGAAAGCCTTCATATTGTGAAAATATCACAAGTTAGCACAATAAGTTCATTCCTTAAGCTTACTGTTCATCACTTTCAAAGAGCTCCTAGCAGCTGCCAACTGCATATTTTTAGAGAACATGAAAAGAAAAAAAAAAAACAACACTCCGACAAAAATATTGGATACTCATTGAGTGTAGCATCATTTCCTCCCTCCCCTCAATTTACTCTGGTAAAGTCACTTCAAGTTGTTCCTCTTCCATTACATTTTGCTGGTAGGAAAAATATATAAATATCAGTTTTAAGATGAAAATGTACATATACTATAGAAGCAAATTCTTAAGAGAAATTATCATAAGTGTTTTCAAACGACTCGTGGAAGATCTAATCCAACTAGACGAACATATTAATGCATTCACTGTCTTTGTCGAGAGTGAACTTCTGTAATCATTTTGAACTTTTCTACCAGTATTAAATGCAGATTCTGAAGTAACTATTGTTATTGGAATCGATAATATATCCCTATCCATTTTCGATAAACAAAGATACTTGATACTGTTCAACTTCCACCACTCATCAAAATATTCATTATTGCCAAAAAAAGACCATTCTCGAGATAGACTTGTAAATTTGATTTTGATGGTTGAATAAACCAGATGAAACAACAAAATCAGTAAATACAAACATGCAATCAAAACTTTGTGAATTGACTAAATCAATACCACTTCTGACTCTGTACTTTGTAAATTAAGATTGACATTTTCGTTGATATTATGAGCTTCTGGTTTAGGGTTTGCAAATGATTGTTGGATGATTCCGATTGTGAAAGATTTAATTCGGACATATTTGCATTTGCACACTAACTGAAATCAAAATTACAAAATTAATAGTACTTATACATGCAAACATTACCATATATTTACTTCGCAACATTACCATACCAAATATATACATGTGTACATATTGACACAATGCAATAAATAATAAAATTTCCTAAAAATAGATTATTGCTAACCTGAAGCTTGGTCACATGAGTCAAAATGATATAAAAAAAAATAGATGATATAAATAGATGAGTCAAAATGATTATTGCTAACCTGAAACTCCGCTAAAAATGGATTATTGCTAACCTGAAGCTTACAATGGATATGTGTAAATATAGAAAAATAAGAGCAGATTCATTCTTTAGCTAGTAAACAACATATAGTTGTTTTGAAAACTCTCCTTTCATCTAGAAAAGCTAATGTGCTGGATTTGGCTCATACTAATAATTTTTCTATGGATGTTATGAGCCTTGGTAGCACTTAGTAAAGTTTGCGACTAAATGGTCCCCTACAAAATAGTCAACAGATCATTTTAGCACTTTTCACAAATGATATCCATTGTGTTACAATTTTAAAAACTAAATCAACTAAATTTATATAGCTTACAGTACCATCTACTATATTCTCAATCCTTAAGAAAAATTTCAACCGTAGAGAAAACAAGTGAAATATAACATGTATAAAACATAAAAACTGCCATAACAGTTTATGATATAACTACAAATTCATCAATCATTTTCTTCAATTGACCTAGCCAGAAAATATATATAAATACAAACATAGCCAATTCCGCAGGTCACTAGGCTAATTTTTCAAAAGTGAAAAATGAAATGGGCAATTATTGGTTTATCACCCAAGTCTTTATTATTTATAAAACCAACCCCAAAGCATTTCTATTTACAATAACATCATTTCATTCTGATTTAGTTTATCATGTGCTTCTCACATGGTATTAACATGAGATGCTATTGTACTTGTACATGTTAAATGAAAAAGAAATAGAAATGACCATGCCTTTATGACACAAAGTAGAAAAAAAATGAAAATAATTGTGACTTTATGATACAAAATAATAAAAGATTTTGACGGTGCTCTAAAGATGACTTCCAAAAGTAAAAATGAAACGAAAAGAAAAATATTTATTGAAAATGAAAATATAATTGAAAAGATTATTAAATAAATAATTTTATAAAAATAAAAAAGGGTAAGTCTACTTTACGATCAACATATTTTTTTGAACATTCGTATTAGGCATTTGCATAAAGATTTAGTACATAATAAAGTAGTAATTATTTACCAAGTGCTTAAACTCAACTTATTTTTTAACTGCTATTTTCAAAAATAAGTTTTTGATAGATTGATATGGCTGATAAGATATGATTAATTTACAGGAGGCGAGACAACGTTGGTGATGATAGGTAGCAGTCTATTTGTTACTATGTTTTATCCCTTTTACTATTTTACTTGTTCTGCTCTCATGGATTGGATGATCTTATGAGTTTATTAGAGGATTGCTTACATGTGTATTGTGGATTTAGTGGCAATTTTTTATATGAATGATATTGTGGACTAATGTTAATATTTAGAAATGTCTTTCATCGTTCGATTGCTCGTAGGTGATGGCATGGATGTTTCACGTTCAAGCATAAGTATATGATAATTGCATGTGACGATGAGGAGGATTGCATTTTGAAGTTATGAACAAAACTTAGATAAATTTGAAAAAAAAAGGATTTTGATTTATATAATTTGATACATCCAATGAAACTGAGTCAAGTCCTTTTTCTACTTTATTAATGCTAATTTGTGTAGATGGATGAATTTAGAATTCTTTTTCTTTTTAAATTTTTTTCCCTTATGTCTATATTTACTTAAAATTCTTAATAATAAAGGTCATATTGTCATAGTTGTTAGAATGTGAAGATAAAATTTCTAACCTAATATAATTTTTCTTCAATTATTCTCTACCTAACTGCTATAGATTTACTATACACCATACTCTACCTAACATTTACATTATGGTACCTGTTATTCTCTACCTAATAAATTCAAGTTTGCTACCTACCACCTCCAAGTATTGTATAAAGAGATGTTTTGAAGCCTCCCTGAAAAAAAAGAAAAAAGAATAAGAGGGAAGGAGAGAAGAATGGTTTATGATTTCATTCTTAAAAATGAGAAGCCCTTATAGTTAAGGAGAGAAGAGTGGAAGAAGCTCTTGCATTCACGAAGGGATAATGATAACAACAGCCACAATGATGTTTCTTCATTATGTTCATCAATTATTTTTACAGCAAGTGATTACATCCTCTCATACACATTGATATAGAGGAAGTGTTATTTCTATCCTTATCTTTTTATGTATGAAAAATTCTTTGATGGGATTTTTTAAAAAGCGTAGTAGAAATATTTATTTCTATGTGACAATGGACGTAGGCAAATATCATTGATACATGTAAACTTGTGTGTTTTGTGATAGTGATTTTTTGAGTTTTTTTCGTCTCTATTTGATTTTGCTCGATGTTTATCACCATCATAACATCTAGTATTAGAGCTTTTGGTTAAGCTACATAAAAATTTAAGCAATGTGAGATGCAATGGTCAAAATTGACAAACTTGATGATTAAGATTTTTGATGGTTACATGATGCAAATAGAATATTATATTTATTGAAGAAAGCTTCATCAACCTTAGAAGGATTAATAGCTTTTTACTATTGATTAAGATAAGTAGGGTTGATCTATATACACACCCTAAGTCTATTTTGTCTGTCCCTGTCCAATAATGTTTCCTTAAATGTTCCCAATGGCATAAATCATAGTAGGCATGATAAACTAATTATCAAATATGTTTGTAAAGCACTCTGCTATTAACAAGATATATGTTATGTGTAAGTTTTTTAATCTTCTAAATTAGTACAGAGCCTCTGTTACTGTACACATTAATGGGTTTAACTTGGTCACAAGATTAGTTGAGCTATGTAGAAGTCGACACTGATAACAGAGTTAGTGCTTTATATAGTTTCATCACTTCCGAGAAGTTATTATTTTAAAATAAAAATAATTATCAAGATATTGGTTGATTTAATCATGAATAAGAGCCAACAATATATCATAGTATGAATAAATTTTAATATTATTTGGGTGGATATCGGCATTGTGGAAAATTGATACATTTGATGAAAGACCGCCAAAAAAAAAAGAATAAAGACAAAAATAAAAAAAATATGAACACTGCTACAGAAGAAATGCAAGATGCATCGATCCTTAGTGTTAATGGTCCAGTAGAGTCAATTGCATTATTCCATTTTTTTCATAAGGAACTAACGTTAAATCACTTTGCATGCAATTATGGAAATATTTTTACTGATGATGATCCCTTAGATATTATGTGCAATACTTAGACCATAAATGGATTCACATGGAAGTTGAGTAAGTTTAGATATATTTATGGCTTAAGAAAAAAACAAATTTAATAGGATAACTTGCAACAGAAGGTTGTAATGTCACAGCAATGCTAACACTTAGTAGTTCACTAATAGAACTACAGTGATCGCACGAGGAATAAAGATCGGTATACTCTATCACCATAAAAAATACTTGAATGGTGGGAGCTATAACATGTTTGACTATAAAGACCAATATATAGCTTAAAAGATTAGGCCGCGTAAGTGAGACGGGCCTAAAGTTTTTTCTTTTTCAACCTGAATTTTTAGATTTAAAATCTATTGAAGCTAGCTTTTGGGAAGAGTTTATTTTATAAAAGCAAAGTTGGGTCAATTTCTCAATAACTTGAAGAGAATTGAAACCAAATAGTTAGAATTGGTTCCATGGGTATGTGGGGACCATCCCCCACCCATATTTAGGCCGTTCGAAAAGACAATTTCACCATAAAGTTATGGATTTATTTTATTAAAATTAAATCTAATGTGTTTAATAATTTTGTAAGATAAGAAAGTTAAAAATGAAACTGGTGCAAAAGTTAAATGTTTATACTCGGACAATAGTGGAGAGTATGATAGCCTTGATTTAAGAATTTATTGTACTGCCAATGTGATTCATATGGAGAGAAAAGTCTCTTGAAGTACTCAATGGAATGAAGTTATTGAAAGAATAATAGGACTTTGAATTACAAGGCTAGAAGCAAGTAAGTACTTATGTAGGACTATCACATATTTTTGGATGAATGTAATAATTACAATAAGATTTCTAGTCAATTGTGACCCATATGTGGCTATGAAGTTTGACCTCCATGCTGAAGCTGGATTGGAAAGTAAGTATTTCTTTTCTACATATAAAAGTTTTGTTTTGCCCTTCTTATGTGCATATAGATAATAATTTAAGAGACGAATTTGATCAAAAAATACAAAAATGTTACTTTGTTAGCTATGGTACTGATCACTTTCGCTAAATATATTGGGATGCTAATAATAATTAAGTAATATTGGGAAAATTGTTGCTTTTAAGTAAACTGAAATATACGAAAATAGGTGAAGCTTGATTAAAGAAGAAAACCTCTAGCATAGATTGGGTATTGAGGCATTTTCGTTTGTGAAGCGATACATAAATCTTGAGTCGGTGTGAGACATAAGCCTCTGTTTGAAAATTGCACAAGTCAAAATAAATTGGTAAAGTAATACATTAGCATCATAACTTATATATATATATATATATATTATATTATAGGAGCTGCTCTAGGGAGACCTATGAAATTGGATACAACTACCTTCAATCTAACCAGACTTTCGGTTGCAAGAATTCTTGTTGAAAGGGATATCACCTCCTCTGATGTGGATGAAATATGGCTTGGTACTATGGCGTGGTACACCCCACAATGGGTATTGACAGCCAATTATAGCAGAACAATGACCCTACTATTGCAATCACTGTAAATTGTTTGGGCACACCCCTGCCAAATGCTTCAGGCTTCACCCACATTTGAGATTGGCAGGTCCTAACAACATCATTCATGTGGAGGAAAATATTACATACACAAAATTGATGAACGGGAATTTGACTCATAATGCTATTCACCAACCAGACCAGTAGCTTCCGCTTACTGTTGTTGAAACAACTCTTCCTCATATTACAAATACTACGAATTTTGCCTTGGAACCACCTATTGCGAGAGAAGAGAGTACTCAAGTTATGGAGGAGTGTCATATGGAGGAGTGTCAGGATCAAGGTGTGTTGCAGGTTGAGTCAGATCAGCAGTTTACCTCTATCGAAGATCCACCTATCGTTCACACGGGATTACCTCTGGCAGATGATTGACAGGTTTATAAATCTAAGAAGAAGAAAAAAAGAATGCCTGATATCAGTAACTTTTAGGATGACTGTATCATTATTTCATATCATAGTTTCAGATGGAAGCCCACATCTCAGTATGTTGCTGGACTCCCACCTAGATTCAGGGGAAGGGGAAGTGGTATATCCACCGACTACACCCACCATGATTAGGAGTTATTTTTTGTTGTTTTATTTTTGGGGAATACATTTGTAATCCCTATGAGTGAGCTCTTTATATTCACTCACTAAAAACTTTGTATCCTCTCTTTTTATCAATGAATTTTTTTTCCTTTATATATATATATATAATATTAAAAATGGCGTCGGTGGCGATCTGCTCTGCTAGGATTTTGCCCGATGGCGAAACCCTAGTTTGATTCGACTTTCAATCCATCCTCTCGTGCTCGAAGATGAAGTTCTCGTATTTGAAGACGACTACGAAGGACTTTGCGCTCGTCAATCTCCTTCGCAATCGTCTTCTTCTCTTTCACGCCCAACGATGACGAAGGGCTTTGGCGTCTTCCTGCTGCGGTTTCGTGTCCGTCGAGCTGCGGTTAGTAGGATTGCTGCGGTTTTGCCTCTGCCTCGTCGAGTTGCGACTTCGTCCCTGCGCATTCGTCATTGCAGTTTCCTGTCTTCCGAGCAGTTTCGCCCCGCCCTCTTTGGCTTGTCCTTTTTGCCCTCTGCCCGACTAGCAGGGCTTCTTCTTGCCGTGATGGAGCTTCCTTCTTCTTCGGTTGAATTTGGCAAAATCTCCTTTGCCTACGTGGTGGGTAATCCTCAGGGGGAGACGATTGTTGTTTTCCCCTTAGGTTAAAGAGTTTAGTAAGCCAAGAAACTCCCAAATCTCCCAAATATTTCCACACTTCAATTGGGATATTAAAAATGCATACATGTGACTGCCCCTTTATTAAAAATGCAAACAGGAAAAGTGGGAAGACAACTCTTTTTCCCTGAGCAGAAATTTCAACAATGATTGTCAAATTCAAGTTTGCTCTTATTGGAAAATTTCAGTGGGGACACCCACCTATGGAAGTTATCAGGAAAAGTTTTGACGACCTCAAATTAATAGGAAAGTAAAAAGTGGGCTCATGGATGGGAGACATGTTTTGATTCAGTTAACCGTGCCTGAAAACTACACTCAGATTTTCTCAAAAAAGATGGATGGGAGACATGTTTTGATTCAGTTAACCGTGGACTCAAGTGGTCTCTTGGTTTTGACCCCAATCATTAACTTTCTACTGTACTGGTATAGTTTAGTCTTCCTGGTCTCAAGCTGCACTTTTTTTATCATCAGGTTTTTTACTTTATTAGTGTCATCTTATGAAGCAAGATCTACCCACTTTCAACCTTATGAAACCTTCTGCGGCCAAAATACTTATGGAAAGAGATATTACTTTGCCTGATGTTACAGAAGTCTGGTTGGGCACAATGCATAATGGATATTAGCAACAAATCGTTATAGAGCATAGATCTCCTTATTGTTCTCATTGTAAGATGTTTGGGCATACCCTTGATAAATGCTATAAGCTTCATTCTAATTCGAAATCTAAAGATCAAGTGAATAAGGATGAATCTAAGGATATATCTGTTCAACATGGAGAAAAAACTACAACAGTACATGATTTGGTGTCTCATTCTATTGCATCTGTGGACCCTCCTCCTAAAAATACTGTTTCTGCGATCGATGAGAAGCTGGATGGCCCTGCTGAGCAACCTACACTTTCAAACGCTATTGAAATAATAATGAAAAACCTCTACCTACACGGACTGTTGATCAGGAGAACCTTGTAGCTCCCTATCTTCGGGAAGTATTAGGGGGTAGATGCGACAACTCTTACCTCACATACACTTGTGGGCATAACTGTTGGCAATCTTTTTACTGCAGTACTACCACCTCATTCGAATGAGCAACAATCTTCAGATGAGGAATGACTGGTCTACACTTCCAGGAGGAAGAAGAATAATTGAGATCTACTTAGAGCTAAAGAATCTAATGGATGATACTTTGGTTACTTCGGATAATGTTACACACCTCACCAATCTGTTAGCTGGTTTCTTTCCGAGAACTCGAGATAGAGACAGAATTAAAGTGGGTCGACCTGGTTGATCTTATATGTACCATCTACTTTTGGGTTTTAAGTTTCTTTTCTTTTCTTTTTATGTGTGTTGTACCGTATGGGTTGGGTGCCTATTTGGGTTCACTCATACAACCTATTTTTACCCTTTTCTCTTCAATAAATTTGCCTTGGGCTTTTTAATATATATATATATATATAAGAAAGACATTAACACTGTAGCCTAGTAAAAAGTAATAAATTGTAAATATCTAAGTAAGATGAGTTTAACATAGTAGACTTCTCTT
Organism: Phalaenopsis equestris; assembly: GCF_001263595.1. Lineage (NCBI taxonomy): Eukaryota > Viridiplantae > Streptophyta > Magnoliopsida > Asparagales > Orchidaceae > Phalaenopsis > Phalaenopsis equestris. Next base: position 16,332 of record NW_018164847.1, read on the forward strand.
ACTTTTCCTGTCCAACCACATAACAACATTAATAGATCTAAATAATAAAATAATAAATAATCAAAAGTAGAAGTAGTAGGCCACAACAACTACAAAAGAAGTAGCCGACAACAGTGGCAATAGCAGGAGCAACAAACGGTGGTGGTTGCAATATAAGAAACAAGAGGTTGTAGCAGAAGAAGCAGGCGGCGGCGGCATCGACGATAGAAGCAACATGCAGCGATGTTGGGATGCTTGACTAGGGTGAGGGGAAATCTTGCACATGAGGGCGCTCTTTAGTTTCATATTCACACTATCTAATACTAGACAAAAAAAGCATAAGTGTGAGAGGCACACATCTCAGTGGGATTGAGGCAAGATGCACCTCAACCATTTTGAGGCGTACGCTTCACCTTGTTTCGAAGCATTTTTCTTTGAAGTTGTACTGAGGTGGATCTCAAGGCACGCCTCATATTGCACAGTTTTAAACAATGACACACAATAAGCTGAATTAGAGGAGGCATTTAATTTTGATAAAAAAACATTAGACTAGAAAATTTTTAAAGCTAGTCTCAATGCACTTTTTTGTTATAGAAAAGGACATCATAAAGAATTCTAAAGCTCATTAGTTGTCATCCTCTATACTATTTGTATTTATTGATGCAGAAAAATCTGACTGCTATGAAGTGCTGTACTTTTTTAATATCTCTTCTATATGAGAGCTAAGAATGATAGAAGAGATGGATTCTTTTTGGAAAGAACATCTGAACATCGACTATACTACGTTAAAAAAAGGAAAGTTTTGCAAAATAAGTAGATCTATAACTTCAAAAAGAGTAGAATCATAGCAAAAAGGCATAAGGCGAGGTTGATAATGAAAGATTTTAGACAAAAATATGTATTGATTTCATTAAAAATTTCTCTCATGTGGTTAAACCAACTATACAATTACTTCTGAGCATGATTTGAAAACTTGCTTTGACACTTCTGCCTCAAGGTGTGCCTCAATATGAGGCATATAAAAAATACCTTGAGACTTATGCCTCATTATCCCCTGTGAGGCTTACGTTTTTTTTGTTTTAATCAAAGTCATATGTTGTGAGGCTTTATACCTTAAGGCGATTGAGGCATTTGCCTCAAGCAATTTTTTAGAGTGCTTTAAACTATGTTTGAATGCATGTATCTTCACCATTGTTAAAACATGCGTTTGAGCTTGTTCAACCTTAATTGAACATGATAAGATCCAATCATATCCCAAACTTCTAAAGAGAAAGCAATCTCAAATAAGATGTGCCTTATGTCTTCCTCCTTCATTTTGCAATTATGACATCGTGACATCTTGAGGCCAATTTCAAACCTTTAAGCTTAAGAATATCATCCATTGGTATTAAAGAATTGAGATAACACCAAAGAAAAAAGGATATAGAGGGAGATAATGATTTATGCCAAATCAATTTTCTCCATAACCAATCACGATGTGAATGTAAATTGTCATAAATGAGTTTGCAAACCGATTGAGAATTGCTTCTTTTTCACATGAGGAGATCCTTTCGAGTAGGAGTAAGAGGAATAGTAAGAATATGCTTTGCATTTTGTTCCCCCACCATAGAACACAACTTAGGGTAATCCCAACCATCTTAAGAAAAGAAATCAGAGACCAATAAGGAATTAGGATGAGGAGAGTGAGTATAGTCAGAGTTATGTGAAAAGCCCCAATTATCATTCCAGAAGGAAATATTCCCATCGCCAATGTCCCAAAAGATGAAATCGTTTGCTGTGTCTTTAGCATTAACCACAACCTTCCAAATACGAGAATCTCCCACCTTCCGCAAAACCAAGGAAGAGTGAGTTTGAGCACAGTATTTTTGATGCAGAAACAAAGCCCAAAGAGAGGAACCCAATCTGAATTTATACCATAGTTTGCAAAGGTTAACTTCAACAATATGTTTTAATGCCTTAAAACCAAAGCCACCAGCCTTTTTAGGCTTACAAACGTTATGCCAAGTACTCCAAATTTTCTTAGCACCATTCCCCACCTAAAGAAATTTATTAAATAACATCTCCATCATAATAATAGCACTTATCTTGGGGTTGAACACTTGCAAAGCATAAAGTGAAATACTTTGAAAAACACTAGAAAACAAAGAGATTCTTCCTCCAGTGGAAATGAAAACATTTCTCCAATCATTAATTTTACGTTTGATTTTATCAATCACATCATCCATATGTATCTGTTTCCTCCTCCCCCTTATTAAATTTACCCCAAGATATTTAAGAGGAAGAGAGACATGATGAAAATCAGTAAATGTAACACCCCATTGAATAAGATGTTGCTTAACCTGCTTGCCAAAAAACATCTGACACTTGTCACTATTAAAGCGAAGGCCAGAGCAGTTCTGAAAATCCTGTAAAAGCCCCATCACTTGTTTTATAGCAAGTTTAGATGCATTAGAAAAAATAATAACGTCATCAACATAAGCAAGGTGGGAGACCGTCATTGCTTTATGAGAAAACTGAGCATAAGGATGTGAAAACTGAAAATGGTTAAGCAACCTGGAAAAATAGTTAAAAGCTAGAATAAAAATGATAGGAGAAAGGGGGTCTCCCTGTTTAATGCCACGAGAAGCATTGAAAAATCTATAAGAGTTTCCATTAACTAAGATAGAGTAAAAGTTGTTAGCAAGCCATCTTTTAATCAAAGAGCAAAAGCCTGTATTGAAACCTCTAGCTTTCAGAACGTTGATAATGAAATCCGAATTTATGATGTCGAAGACTTTCTTGATATCTAATTTGATAACCAGATTGCCACCCCTGCATTTTTTATCCAGATCCTGTAATATTTCCTGTGCCAAAAGAATATTATCAGAAATATCTCGACCTTTAATGAAGGCCGACTGATGAGGGGAAATAAGGGAAGGGAGGTGAGGTTGGAGACGAGCCACAATCAATTTACTAATAATTTTAGAAACAACAGAGGTTAGAGAGATGGGCCGAAAGTCCTTCCAATGTGATTTTGCATTACACTTAGGGATGAGAACAATCAAAGCAGCAGAGAAGTATTTCCCAGGATCAACCCCTGAAAGAAACTCTGAATATCAAGCACTACGTCATGCTTAATAATGTTCCAACAGAAAATATAAAAAGTGGAGGTGAAACCATCTGGACCAGGAGTCTTCTGAGAGCTAATATCTTTGAGAGCAGTAAAAATTTCCAACTCAGTAGGGGGTTCGAACAAAGAGAGGGTGGAGACCATGTCTCTTTGATTCTCAAAAAAATCAGTAATAATATCCTTAATAGGTAGAGTATCAACATAAAAAGAAGAGAAATAGTCAGCCGCATTGGAACCAATCTGGTTAGTATCAGTGAGAACAGAGCCGTCTTCAGTGACAATCTTTATAATGGTATTTATATTACGACAATGCTTGATAATAGCGTGAAAATACTTGGTGTTTCTATCCTCATCTTGAAATGGTTGTCACAAGCTTTCTGTCTAAGGAAATCCTCCTCAATTGAGATTTCCTCTAATAGGTTGTGATGAACATCAACTAATTTGGACACAAGATCAGGAGTGTCAATCAACTGTACTTCTAAAGAATCAACCTCTTGTTGGACCTTCAAACCCTAGAGTGAACATTGCCGAAAGTATCAATGTTCCATCTCTTTAAATGAGAAACAACATTTTTATGGAGTTGCCATAAAATGAGCCACGGTTACCACTCCATCTAGAAACCCAAGTTTGCTTAATCAAGTCAATAAAAGTAGGGTGAGAAACCCAAACATTAAGAAATTTGAAATGATAGCGAAAATGTTTGAAATGAAAAGCTAAGCCGAGCAATATAGGATTATGATCCGATGCAGCATGATTTAGATGTTTGACATGTATAATATTATAGTAACCCAAAAACTCTGAGTTTCCCAAAAATCTGTCCAAGCGTTGCATGAGAAAACCCCGCTGCTAAGTATAAGGACCAGAAAAACCTAAATCATAAAGGCCAGCATCCTCAATATGTTCACAAAATCGATTTATAAGACTTGTGTCAACCTTATCACCACCCCATCTCTCAGAAGGTGACATAATCATATTTAAATCACCTCAAACGAACCAATTATTAGTAATAACAACACCCATATGAGTAAGTTGTTGTCAAAGAAAGAGTTTATCCCTTAAATGAGAGCTGACGTAAATAAATGTAGCCCAACCTGAAAAATTCTCATATTGATACTGAATAAGAACATATTGTATATTATCATCAATGATTTTAAGAGTGATATTCTTCTGCCAAAAATGTCAAATTTTGTTATTGACATTACAAAAATGCAAATAAACTTCTTGATGATGTTATCTTTATGTATCGAAACAAGAGGTTTCAAAAGAACAAAAATACCAGGTTTATGGACCCTACATAAATGCTTTAAACGATTAAAAGAGTGAGGGTCCGCTATTCCTCTAATGTTCCACACAAAAACATTAAACATTTTGGCCCATGACACCCTCCCACCTAGACACCCTCCCCGCCTAGCAAGCCTAGAGGGAAGGTGCAAGTGCTCACCTTCCGAATGATAAGAGAAATCAATATTGTTTGTTTGTATCATATTTGGAAGCTCAGATTTCCTTCTCCTTTTTTTCCTACTATATCTCTGAATTTGCCATTCAGATTCTAAAACAGAGGCGGCTAAAGATGATGGATCCTGTTGTAATGAATTAGACACAGAAGTAGAGAGGTGGGTGATAGCGTGTTTATTGGGGCTTTCTTGCTTAAGCTAGGGAGTTCACTTTACTTCTTATATATATGGGGGGGGGGGGGGGGGGGGGGCTCGGTTTCAACTACGGGTGTAACAGAGGGTTTCACATTATCAACATTTCTAATAGGCCCCTCCTCAGCTGCAGAAAGAGGCACATTGGTTGCCTCCAAACAGGTAGCAACCATATCTGCATGACTCATGCAAACATCAGTAGACTGCGCAACAGGTTCAGAGAAAATAGTAGGTATAACCGATTTCTGCTCAACATAAGCAACATGACCAGCAGGAAGCTTCCTTAGGTTGGGTGCAAGTGAAAACAATGATCAGAATCATGACCAAACATGCTACAATGCAAACAGTAATGAGGATGCTTTTCAAGCAAAACCGACCGCCAATAACCAGTATGACTAGAGTCAATCCAAGTCTCTTCCGGAGGAGGTAAGATAACATTCCTTTATATTAAAATTCTAGCGATTGAGGGTCTTGTTAAATTAAAGGTAGGGGCATCAAGCATTAGAGGCTTACCATACATGACAACAATAAAAAACAGTATTTCGTGATTGAACAAATGCACATTGAGACCTGGAAGTCTAAGCCAGATAGGAATAATAGGAAGCCTGATTTTAGGGTTAAAATCGGTAGTCCATTTAAGGAACTTCATCCAAACATCACCAAAATGAATAGTTCTACGGTAAAAAATCATAGCATAATCATCTTCGTTAGAGAGCTGTATCAGAATATGTCGGCTATCCAAAGCCCTAATCTTCCAGCCCCCCGATAACTTTAGAAGTTCAACTTCATAAAAAAAATCGTATTTTGGAAGTCCATAAAGGAATTTACCAACTAGACGAAAGCGACAAGCAGAGGCGAGAATAGAGTTTTCAGAATCGGAGAGAAAGAGCGCATATTTCCCCCCCTTACGACCCTGAGATTTAATGAAACTGTATTCACCACCAAGAACAAATGATTCGTGAAAGGAGGATGGGAAAACAAACTTCGGAGGAGACCCAGGGGAACGCCAGGGGACCGCGGTGCCCCGGACGTCCGTCTTAGCCATACCCGAAAAGATAAGTCGGGAGAAGAAACTAAGTGCGAGAGGGAGGCCAAAAACCAAAAAACTAGAAATATCTCACCAGGGAGAGGCCGTCGAGAAAGAGCGAGCACCATCAGCATCCTCGAATCACCACGAGATCGCCCTTAGCTCCAAACCCTAGCAGAGCACTCGCGCCGTCCATCACCAGTCCACTTATATATATATATATATATGATGGCATCGGTAGCTGGCTCTGCTAGGGTTTTGCTTGATGGCGATTCCTGGTGTTGAAACTATCGACTTCACTCCATTTTTCTGTCGTCTCCCACGACGATGACTTCGCATCATCGGTTTCGTCAGGGTTACTCACACGTCGCCCTGCCAGTCGACGACGCCCTTTCGCACGCCCCCAGGCCATCTCGCCAGCCCGACATAGGGCTGTGTTCGGCTCGTTCGTTAAGAAACGAACACGAGCTTATTTCAAACAAACTAAATTTTAAACGAACCGAACACGAACACAAGCTTTGTTCGTTCGTGTTCGGTTCGTTTACACCCCTAGCCCGACGATGTATGTCTGCCCGCCTTACCCGAAGACGATGACGTCTGTCTGCTCGCACGTAGTCTCCCAAGTGACGACGCCCCTGTTTGCTCGCATTATCCTCTCCTGCTAGACCACGACGGTTTCGTCTTGCAGTTTGACCCCTTCGAAAGGCGACGCTTGTCTGCTCGCATTTGCCGCTGTCTGCTCGCATTCACTTGCAGATTGACGCGGCTCGCCATGCCGCTCCAGAATCTTACCGTGGTCATCTTCTGGTGGCGATAGCCTCGACGCTTCGTTCCTATGCCACTATCCTTGCCGGCGACATTCCTAATTCTACTCGTGTCCCTCTTTCAGGTTCAGAGCCTGGTTTTGGTATCAGTAAGTCCTGCAATGTTTCACAATCCTTCCATGAGGCTCTTGAAGTGGTGGTAATCACACTTTCATTAAAAAGCTTGGTAAAAAAAAATGAGAAACCAGTTCTTTTTATCTCTGAGGTTGAAACCAATACTCTTGCGTATTCTTGGCGTTTTGCTCTAGTGGGGAAATTGTTTTTTGATCATCCTAAACTTGAGATCATTCGGAAAGATTTTTATGCTATGAAGATATCGTGTAGTTGAAATATTGACTTACTTGACGACCGACATATACTTATTCAGTTATCTCACGATACAGATTACACTTGTATTTTTTCTTGAAAAGTAATCAAGATTGACAACCGTTTTATGAAAATTCTGAATTGGACTGTCGACTTTGATCCAAAAGCGGAGTCCCCTATCCTTCCTGTTTGGATAAAATTTTTGGGGTTAAAATTACACCTGTTCAATTTGAAAATTCTCTACTCTTTAGAAACTGCTTACGGTAAGTCTCTCAAGGTTGATAATCCCACGTTTGCTGTCACCATACCCTCTGTGGTTTTTGTGTTACTTGAGAAAGATATCACTCAATCAGCGCCGGATGAAGTATGGACTGGATCCACTCACAACAGGTATTGGCAAAATGTTGAGATAGAACCACACCCTCCTTATTGCTCTCGTTGTAGTGTGCTTGACCACAATTCTACTATTTGCTATCGCTTGCATCCTCATCTAAGACTGGATATTGCTAAAGATCAACAACCTGTTCAAAAATCTATTTATACTGAATTGGGGGTGGACGTCTTGCCACCTGCCATCCCTGCTGAGAAGGTGCAACCACATGTATTTCTGCTCATCTGACTAACGCTGTTCCTGATGGGAAATTTTTCTACGACCCTCCTATTCAAACCTTTGTTGTCTCAGATGAAGAATATCATTTCCAAGCCGTTCTACCCCTGGTTGCTCCTGCTTTTGAACACTCTATTCCAGCTACTGGATTTGAGCATGGTACTCTGGAGTCTCATGAAACATCTCCCCATACTACTACTACTGATCCAAACGCGTTCATATCACTCATTGTTATTGAAGAAGACTCACATGCCAAGACACACCAGAGTTCCTTTGATCCAATAAAAGATCAGCTGATACAACAAGTAGATGCTCCAATGTTCAACAACCTACACATGTCTGACACACTTTAGACCAATCCACTGATCAGATGAGCCAGTCTTCAGATGAAGAGTGACAGGTCTATTTCAGGAGGAAGAAGAAGAGTGGAGGCCGACTCGAGCTCAGGAACTTATTGGATGATGCATTAGTTACCACTGGAAATGACACTCATCTTGCCATTTTGTTAGCTGTCTCTTTACCTAGAACTAGAGGCAAAGACAGGGTAAAATTGCGTCGCTCTCTAGCTACCTGATATTATGTGTTTTGACACTTTTGATTTTTGGGCTCTCATGTATTTTTCTGTATTTTTTTCTGGAACTATTTGCATGTGGCGTTTACCGTGTGGGTAGGGTGCAATGCTTGGGCCCTCTCATACAATCTATCTGTATCTTTCTTTTCTTTTAATATATTAGCCCTTGGGCTTTCTCAAAAAAAGAAAAAATATATATATATATATATATATATATATATATTAGGAGGGATTGCATTCTTTTTAAAAGAACTGCTTAAAAAAAGTCTTACTTAAATTTGTGTATTTGTAAAAATAGCACCGTTTAAAATACTGATAGAAGTTGGAATGTCTCTGAAGTTGGTTGTGGGGGCATTGTTAGGAATTATGTGGGGGACTGCATTCTTTTTTTCTCCTCTCTTTCTAATGCGGATTCTCCTATAGAGGTTGAAGCTCGGGCTATTTTATACGGTGCTATTTTGGCTCACTATTTAAGTTGGAGGAATATCATTTTTGAATGTGATAATCGTACCTTAATTGACATTTTAGATAATCATGTCGATGCCCCTTGGGATATTCTTTATCATATTAGGAGGATTAAAGGGTTACTATCCAATGTGAATGTTATTTGGAGTTTCAATTACCAGGAAGACAATCAACCCGCTAATTGGCTCGCTAAATTAAGAAGTTCTACTCAAATTTGTAGAGTGGGATCTACTTCCCCTCCTCCTTTACATACTCTCTTGGTTGGTGATAATATTGATGCTCCTTATATTCACAGGGTTGCTTCTTTTTAAGTTTCATTGGGTGGCCGTGATTTTGTGCTGGACCCTTCCTATTTCCTCTACCCTTTTCTTTTTCTTGTGCACTTTCGAGACTTGGATTTTGCGGTTTATGGACAACTATACTACTCTGTTATACTTTAATTGGTGCAAGGTGATCCAGGATACCTTCACCATTTATTCTCGGGTATATAAGGGAGGCCCATGGCTCCCTTTTTGGAAGCTCATTTACAGATACCTCTCTTGGTGTATTTCGATGTGCGAGGAGGCCCAGGGCTCCTTTGCTTTGGTTGAGAGGTGTTTTGGGATGATTGTTATGAGGGGTATGGAGTATGGGAGACACTATTTTCGGTTTGCTTTGATGGTTTTATTGGGGGTTTGGAGGCTGGATATTTTTAAGGGACAGTATCTCTTATATTTGGAGGCCTACGGCTCCAAAATCCTTTGCCAATATTTTTGTTTGGGTGGGCTGTACTGGCTCATGTTGCTGTATTTTGGTGGTAGATTTGCGAGGTGCTTCTCTTGCCTCGGGTTGTCTGTTTTTGCTGTTTGGATTTTTTGAGGAACTTGGACCGCTATGATCTTTCTTCCCATTTACACTAACCAATGTCTTTATGTTTTAGCCCTTCTGAGTTGCAGGTCTTTGGAGGTTACTTCGCCGGATTGCTGCCCTCGTGAAGTCGCTCTTCGGCTTACAAGTTTCTTACCTTGCTGCTTTTCTTATACATGTACATTTTGGGTATACGTCATTCATTTGGGTATACGTTTTGGTTTGATACATGTATTTTTAGGCTTTTCTTCTTTTGGATACAGTTTTTATCCTTTTTGGGTGGAGTTGTAATGAGGAAAACGGAACCCCTAGGATCTTCTGTTTTTTATTTTCTAGAGGGGATCCTGATTTTCCCAAAAACTTTGTAATCATTTTTTTTTAAATTAACACGTAAGGAGCCACGAGCTGCTCTTTCTAGAATATATATATATTGAATAGAAAAATCAGCAAGATTACATAAAGTAAAACAATAAAAATTAAATACTTAAATAATAATAAAAAGTTAACTGTTTACTTAAAATAATAAATAAATTAAATTTAATATCATGTTTATAATAGGTTACAACTTTTAAAAGTCAGAACAAATCTTATCAAATTAAACATCATTGAGGTGAGTAATCCTATTCTTAAATTAAAACATCATTTTGATATCTCTTATAAACAAGTTTTATGGGTTATTAATTATGCTTGATTAATGCAATTGATTGTTCTATTTTTAAATTTTATTGGTCATTTCGATGCGAATGCTTATAATCTCATAATATGAAATAATTAATGCATTATAGTATTATATGTTGAGTGATATGAAATAATAGATGATATAATTTGCATAGATTGCTTGTATATGCATGACTGAATATGATAGAGTCACTCATTGATGATACTAGCGGGGAACACTAATGTACCCGTGCACGTAAATGAAAAATGATAATGATATTAAAGTATCTCAATTGGTACAAAATTTTAGACATTACTCCTGTGACGGTTGTATGTATATGAAATGATATTGATATACTATTGATATAGTAAGATTACTTGAATAACATCAAATATTTATATTAATTTATTAAAAAGTTTAACTGACAACATATTATTTTTTTTTCCTTTGTATTATTGTAGTTTATGAGTTTGAGTATTCAATGGCTTGGTTAGCTCACTGTTATTTTTAAAACTAACTTTTCATATTAATTTAATTAATTAAAGTATGAATGATAGAAGAGAAAATGTGTATACAAGACGCAGACAAATAGTAATGAGGTAAAGCTAAATATAATTGTTTAATTTAATTGGATTACTATTTTTTCATCTGTGAAATAGTATCTGAATATAGTAAATTTAATTCATATTGTTTGACCGTTCGTTCCCGCTTTGGCTAATTTCAAGTCCTGGGATGCGCTGTGGCAATTCATCCAATGGACGAATTTAAGTAAGACTTTTTTTAAGGGAATTAATTTGGCTCCACAAATTTAACGCCTGATAGAATCCATTTCAACTAAGGGCATCCAAATGCAGGACAAGTGCCTTTAATTCTGCTTCACCTGCTGAAATTTGCATTCGTGCCATTTATCTATCATTCATTACGATGAATGATCGTCAATATACTTTTTAAGAAAGACACTCCACTTGAGTTTGTGTGTCCCTCTTTGTTTTTTTTTGGATATTTTGACTATAATTTTATAAAGTCACTTGCATAATATCAGCGCATTCATTTTGAATGATTTGAGTCATCTAATCCTTAATTGAATGATCAGAAGCGTTAATTTTGCATGCTGTAGTTTAATAAGCTGTGAACATCTTCAGTTGTTTCAACCTTTGATTTTGTTGCTTTGAAATCCAGAAGCTTAAAAACAATCGTATTGTAATGATCACTAAAATCACTTCAACCAAGTTTTAGTTATGCGACTCCTTGTGGTGGATAACGATTCTCTTGAGAAGATAAAGCATCTGTTTCCCTCAAACTTAATTTAAATTTTGTGTTTCAAATGTTAAATGTATGACATGCTTTTGACATTTTTAAAAGGTGCATGAAAATAAGATCTTAGACATTTGTGATACTTGGAGCATGCATTTATCCCACCAATTTTTTCATTGATGTATTAATGTAGCTAGGATTTAGTTTGTTTATTTCTATTTCGTGATAGCCTTTTTTGATTGGATGATATGCTTTTGGATTGCCAAGTATTTCATAAATATGTTTTTCTTTGATCTCTAGAATTTTCAGCTTTCCTTCATAAAACCCAATTGCTAGATTATTGTTACGTCTTTGCCTTGTTTAAAATAGGCCGCCTTAGACCTTAATTTAGTAAGTTTCAGAGAAAGGACTCTGCTTCTGTATTTTACATCAAGTGGCACCGACATATTCCTACTTTTCCACCTTTTTTCTGCTTTAAGCTCTTCAATCTTTGTCCTACTACTCTGTATTGTATGTTTGGAGTAAGATTTATTCTCATGCTTCAAATTTTTTTAGTCATTTATTTTGGTTGATCAATATAATCTGATAGAAATGAGCTTTGTTATTTGTCATCTTTTTGTTGTTAAGGTTAAATCTCATGCTTCAAAATTCTTTGTTGATTAACATGTTTGATGATGTCCTACAGGAGTACTTTATTGAATTTGTCTTGACTTTTTTTCTTCTGTAATAGGCTCAAGTTTTGACTATGGCAAACTACTCCAGGAAGCTCAGATCCGATGGCTGAAGCCTTCGGAAGTTTATTTTATATTAAAAAACCATGAGAGATACCCAATTGAACCAGAAACTCCTGAAAAACCACCAAGTAATATTTTTGTTCTGTATATGGACCTTTTTTCCAGTCTTGTAGTCCTAAGGCTTTCTACTAGTAGCAAAGAGCTAAATGTTGCCACTATTATTTTTTTTCAACAGGTGGCTCTTTGTTTCTTTTCAACCGTAGGATTCATAGATTTTTCAGGAAAGACGGTCATATGTGGAGGAAAAAGAAGAATGGCAGAGCAGTTGGTGAAGCCCATGAGCGACTTAAGGTTTGTTCATGTTTTTAAGCTTTTATAGGTCCAACTTGAGACTTGACCTAGACAAACTGGTTGCATTGTCTTGGCATAATTGTCACAAGTTTGAAGTTGGAAAGCTTCCATGTGGTGGTAAAGCTATTTATCCTAGAGTCACAATAGAGTTTCTTTCTTTCAATCAAAAGTATCTGGAGTTTCAAGTATCATTAGGGAGCCGCTCTCCCTCTATTTTCTTTTGGGACATTACATACATAGCTTACAATTCTTATTTATTTACATCCTCACACCTTAACTGTATTTACACACATAACACTCAAATCTTTGAACTCACATAAAAAATAACACTATTATCATTTTTAAAATGTGAAATACACCTTTTCTTGCATAGAAGTAGGGTATGTTTGGGGCAGCTGCAGCTTATCAACAATCTGCTGATAAACAACTGATCCAGATAGGTTTCTGACCAGCAACTGATCCGGTTAAGTTGACTGACTATTTGGTTTGTGCATTTGAAAAAAAACTGATTTGCAGTTATTTCTGGATAAATAACCATTCTGTCCCTGTGCAGTAGTGTTGTTTGCAACAAAACTGTCATAGTTATATATTTGATAGTTTAGAAGAAAAAAACCACTTCATAACAGTAAAAAAAGGATATACACCACTTTTTAGATAGATTGTTAATTGGGACGATTCAGTTGTTCTAGTAAACTCATTCTTTTCATTTCAAGGATTTGGCTTGTGCATGAGAGTAGCTTTTAAGAGTACAAAGTTGATAACTTCTGCATTTTACTCATTAAATTTTGATTTCATCATAATAGCTATTATTTGGATTATACAACACAGGATCAAATTGCCTTAATATCTAGAAATAAAAATTCTTTATAGCTGGAAAGAAGACAACTCCAATCCCTTACTACCACAAAATCGCCTGGCTATCTCCCACATAAAAACATCATTGCCATCCCTGACAATTTCCTTAAAAAGTTCTCTGAACCAAATAAAATATTACTGCAATTTGGATCATCGAAAAGATAGCAGATCCTTGATCCATATACAAACGATCAATCCAGAAACAAAAACACAATAAACCAACGAACCATCAAATACAAAGCCGAATGAAAAGGATGGGTTGGGCATGGGTGCCTGAGGCATTGATGGAAGGCAAACAGGGGAAGAATCGTCGTCGTTGTGAGCAACTGTGGGAGTTTCATAGAAGAAGATGGAGATCCGGTTCGCGATCCTGTCTTTTGCTGAGTTCATCATGATCCCAACGAATGGGTGAGATCCAGAATGGAAAAAGCCCTACGCATGCCGAAAGTAGAGCCGAAGCAGGAGGAAGAGATCGTAGGGATCTCCGGTGCAGGGAGGCTCTAGCTGGAGGGGAGTCTCTTCCACTGTGGGGAGTTATGCGAGAGATGCGAGGTCGTGGGCAGCCGGTAAAATTACGTGAACGAATGCGGGCTGCAGGGTCAATTCCGCGGCCGCGTTTATTAAACAAATCTAAATGCCGTTTCTCATTAAGTAGCATGAACACATGAAACAAACGGGATGACAGCGTTTTAAAGCCGCTTGCGGTTATAAGCTGCCCCAAACGGGGCCTTAAAAGCACCGAAGTGCTATGTGAGTAAATATGAAAGTTTAGGTGTGAGATATGTAAATACAGAAGAATTGTATGCTACTTATGTAAATTTCCCTTTTATTTTACATAAAAGTTTATATGCTATTGAGTTGCCTGCATTTTCATTGCATTATGAAACATTTGGCATGCAAATTTTATGCAGCATTTTTGTCGTCTTTTAAGGCATATTTTTTCAGTGATGTTATTTGTTGCAGTAGTAGAAATAGTATAAATGAAAGATTATATCTGTTTGAAATTCTAATTATCTGCATGCTAAAATCTGTAGAGCTTCCACTTCAAACTGTGCACGCTTCTGTGCTTTCTGTCCTAGCACTTTTTGCCCTTGGCGACACGATGCAAACTAGAGTAATACATAAGATAATAAGGATGTTCTAGTTTTGAATGGTTAACATGAAGTGTAGACACCATTTCAACAAAATTTCAATTTGAAATTATATACTGCAGCTTGCGTCAATGTATTTCAAATGTTGTTGCGGGATAAAATATTCTAATGCAAGCTCACATTTGTCATAATTTTTCTCTTACAAGTGCCTTTTTTGCTGTGACCAAACAACCCACAGTGCACCACTTTATTTGGTAGTGAACTTTTAGGGATTTTCTAGGAGATCTCAGAAGCTTCTTCTGAAATTTGAATTTTGAGAGCTTCATGTTGATGGAGCTTGTATAGAATTTCATTTTTATGAGCCTCCTCCAAATTTACAAAATCATAAATTTGGTGCACTATTTTGGGTTTGGCTTATTTAAATGATTATGTAACCTCTTTTAAACTTATCAAAATTGACTAGACATTAGTTTTTTGGTATTCTTTTCTTGTTTGAATAAGCGAAAAGGTGGCTGTTTCATCCGCTTCTTTAATAGTGGAGATATCTCCACTTCTGATAGACTGTGTTCCATTATTTTCCTAGAAGACATGCTTTTCATCCTTTTGAATGATTTTCATAGCTGAAAATACATCATAGTGTAACTATACACAACTTTGACCACTCCTTAATCTTCCTAACTTTGATGAATTAATCTTTGTTGTCTTAATTTTCATAAGGTTGATAGATTTAGCAGTGAAATGTTAGAGATGTGTTTTATGCCTTTCTCAATCAACTTTTGCATCTACATGCCATTTTCTTTGCCCAAGGTATGAACTTGATTTCTCATTTCCTCTTCTACAGGGTGGACTAGCAATGACATGGGCAGAGCTATAATGGGGGCACTGGGAGCCCATGCCCTTTGGCCCATGCCCTCTGCATGCAATGACTTAAATTTAATAAAATTAAATATATTTTTTATAAAATTATAACCGCCCAACCTTGAAGCTATAACCTACCCCCACGGGCTGTGAAGCCCATTTTCAACCAATCCTGAAGCTAGAGACGACTCCCACAATTCCATTTTTCACGGGCGGCAAACACACATACACACACATATTCATGGCTATTTTGACCAATTTTTTCTTAGCTCACACTTAGTGTTTTATAGTATTAATAAAAGAATTAATTTATATTTCTTGTACATTTTAAGAAATAATTATTAAATAATATTATAAATAAATATATTTTTAATAAATTCATGTCTTATGCATATTAGGCTTAAAATATTAAAGAATTTTCATGTTATAATATTTTATGACATCATCAGTGTTGATAATAAAATAATTATTAACTCTTGGCTCCGCCCCTGAGTGTGGACATAAATTTTTAGCCTAGATTAACAAGTGCCACAGGAACATCATTATATTTACTCAGTAAGAACTTTCTTTCCTTTGTGAGCTGATAATGATAAGGTTCTATGTGCAATACCACATACTATCATGAAAGTATGTGCGATGGTTAGGTAGATGTTAAGTGGAACAATCTCACAAACCATCTCAACATTGTAATCTCTAGTGATTTCAACCTTAATGCGGTACTTAAGTATCCATCTTCATTTTTGACCATTTTTAAGTTCGTCTCAGGGGTTAAGGGTTAGGATGGGGAATGATCTCCAAACTCAACATATTGGTTTGTCAAGTATCATGTTCATCTGGTTGTCAGTGTTGATGATGGCATTGATCAACCTTTGTTTAGCTTGTATCTTTAAGGTGAACAACTCTTGTTTGTTCGCATTAGATAGTGACTCTCTAAGGGTGCTTATTTGGCGGGAATAAGCAGTTGATTTAAGGAATTGTTAATCAATTGAATTTAGATCGATTATCCAGAAGATGAAACTGGCATTGATAGAACCGAATCAAAATTTTATTTGGTTTATTTAGTTCTATTTTGATTTAACCAAATCTTGGCTTTGACTTGCATTTTGTCATTATATTAGATTATAACTGTCATTTTTTGTGAGAAAAAATGTAGATTACATTTGGATGCTTCGAGAAAAATCCTGTGAAAAATGTAATCTGAGAGCAGTTTTGGAACCGCATATAAGATTGAGATAATACGCTATGCATTATAAAAAATTCTATTTACTAACAAAAAAGAAAATTGTGTTGCTAAGAATCATATTTTATAACTGCCACTTGACATTTCTGAGATGGGCTTCAACTTTCTTTAATAATTCTCCTTGGGGCCTTCTTCTCCTCGAAGCTATCAAGATCCTATCCGTATTATGAATGTAACAAGCAAATATTAAATGCCCTAGAAAAGGGAAAGCTACAAGATAAACTACAATTCTGCCCCATTTTCTTAGAATATAGACTTGTGAAATAAAAAAAATAAAAATAAAATAGATGTATCAACTAGAAATTACTACTTGTTGCTGTTCAAACTTTGTTTGATTAGTAGGTGGCCTTAGTAGAAATTTAACCTGAAAAGTGAGGAAACCAGTATTAATTGAGTTTATTATGTTTAGAGGATTTAAGATTTGTTTTTTCGAGGTGTTAGAGACATCAATCGACCGAACAATTTAGAGCTTTTGATGAGGAAATGATTTGTAGTGGCAGGAGAAGGTTTAAGATCTTGTATAGGCTTTACAAGTAGAGCAGAGGAGGATGAAGATAGGGGTGCCACACAGGTTGGAAAAACTATGTTATCAGTTAGACTGCCAATTAGTAGACTTTGCTAAAGTAGAGACTCCTCTAACATTATGTTACACTGTTTTGTCTGATAAATTATGGAATGATTTAACCCATTTATTTGCCTTGGCATATTTTAGGGTATTGGTTATATTTTGCTGAAACATAGTATATTAGTTGATACAATACTTGCAACTGCAAAAGCATGTAGGTGGCAAGTAGTGCCATTTAAGATATCCTAAAAGGAGAATGACTGCTAGGTGGTATGATTTTATAGTATTATAGATTGTTAATGTACTGCCAGAGTCAGGGGGCATGCTGTTTATCGGTGTTGAGCTTCTGCTAATGGATGGCTTTTTAGTCATCTCACTTGAAGTTTTCTTTTCTTTTTTTATCCGATCAATGGGGGTATAAATAGAACATTATGTTCTTGTTGACCTCAGTTTTGGTTGAGGTCTAGTTTCTCCTTTTTTTACAGTTTAGGATCTAGCCATAGGACTTTTCTGTCGACTATTCCTAGAAAACTAGCGAAGAAACCCTCCCCGTTAGAATTTCTGAGCTTTTTTTCGCTCGACTTGAAGTTTCGCATAGTAGTTTTGGCCTCTAGCACTTAATAGGTGGGGCTACTGTGAAGAAGCTCAAGGAGAATCCCTATAAGACTGTTGGCCTTAGGATTGGCTGTACGGGTTGACCTGACATCGTCACACTCCGCACCATCTTGTTTAATTGAGCTCGAGCCGAGTTTTTGACGTGATTCGGGTTGCGACGCGTTTTTATCCCGATCGTCGGCGAGGTTGCCTAAACAATTTTGGTTGACGAAACGGACTGCGCTGACACGTCCGGAAAGTCAATTTTGCATAGGGGGGACGTTCGTTTCACTACGACGACGTGTCTGCGAAAGATACACATTTAAGTGTTAATTATAATAATAAATAATATTTTATTATTATTATTATTATTATAATTAATAACTTATATTAATCCATAATCTAATTTTATTTTTCTTCTCCTCCCTTCTTCTGTGTCTCGATCCGTGGGCCTTAGGGTTGGCTCGTTCAGTCGCCTTACCCACTCCCTCTTCGTGCCGTTGGAACGGCTCGTTCTCGCGTTCGCCTCTCGCATGCCCGATTGTAGCGCAGGCTCCCTATTCCTTATCGAATCTCATCCTCTGCGAGGATCTCATCCTCTGCCTCTCTCGCACGCCCGTATGGGGCGTCTGCTCCTCCCGTTTTCTCGAGCCGAATACGATCCTTCGATCGCTTATTCTCTTTCTCTCGTCTATATAGGACTCGACTTAGAGCAAAAAAAAAAAAAATCTCTGAGGAAGGGAAAACTCTGCCAAATTTCTTTCTCACTTTCTTCTTTAATTCCTAGTGCTTGGGTTGACTTCCTCTTGCTGTTGGAAAGGAGTTTGAGTTGGGAAGTATTTTTCTGAAACTTTTGTGCTGGATTCTGCTTTAAAGAGGTACTCCTCCCCTCCTCTGTGCCTTGCTCCCTTTCGGTTTCTCTCAGTTAGGCTGTTGGGAATAGTTTTCTTTGCATGGTACAACATGCTAGTCTGGTATTGCACCTATATTTTAAAATATTTGTTACTTGAGCATCTAGAAATGGAAATGT
>NW_018164847.1:35865-49460 GCF_001263595.1 Phalaenopsis equestris
CCTTTCTTGTGCCTTGGGTTGCCTTGTCCGTGAGCCTTCCTTGTGCCTTGGGTTGCCTTAGTCGTGAGCCTCTTTTCGCCCTGTTTCTTGCCTTAGCCGTGAGCTCCTTGTTTTGTTGGTGGCCTTGGCCGAGAGCCTTGGTGGCTGCTTCCTCTTCTCTATTGACCCCGACCGTGAGCCTTTATGTGGCTTTATTGGAAGGTTTTATGTTTATTTGGTATGTGAAGCTATTGATTAATTTGGGAGTTGAAAAATCTTAATTTTGGCATGAGTTTGGAGGTGCCGATGGTAGTCTTCCCCGGGTCACTTTCCTTTTGTTCAATTCATGGAATTTGGAGGATTTTCAAGTCCTATTTGGGAGAGCATTTGGTTGAATTAAATTAAGCCCATGGAAGATATTTTTTTTTTTGAGGTTAGACATCGATATCGGGGAGGTCATTTGTGGGTGATCGTTTTGTCGGTTCGGGCCCGTTTCGAATCGTTCGAGACAAGATTTGGAAAGGACACCCTCCTTGGCTTGATCCAATTCTAACAAAGCGAGAAAATACCATCCTTTCAGATTGATTCAAGGACCTTGGGCCCTACCTTCTCATGTATTTTCGTTACGAGTTTTGAGGGCTGATTCATCCCATTTCTTTTCGGTGTTTTAGGTGGATCGGTGCCTCCTTTCTCTCACCCCACTTTTGTTCTTTTTTTTCCTTGCTTCTTGGTTCGGTTTTTTATGCTTATGTCCGATACATACGTATAGCCTTTTGCTATACGTGAAATCATCAAGCAAGGTCGCAAGTAGATCACTTTGGGGCTTAGGGCGGTGATGACAAAGGCACACCGGTGGTAGAGCGAAATGATATTCAATCCTACGACATCGAGACACCCCCACGGACTCGGTGAACCGTAGGATGTAATATCATTCACCGACATAAGACTAGCGGGAGTTGACCCGTACCTTCTTAGGTTGTTGGTAGTCCTACGCCCGACAGCGTGATCGACTCGTGGACAACTACACATTTTCAAACCTATAATAAAAACAAATTTGATAAGAACGGATACACTTTTTTTTTTTAAACAAAAATATATTTTTCGCTACAAATAAAATTGATACAACCCACTTTTGTATGCTTGAAACCTATGTGCATGCTAAAAATATAAATTTTAAATATTTTTTAAAATTTGGTTGTCCACCTGTTGATCACCTGCTTCAGGCCAAAGAGCACCCTCCTAAGTTAGGTTCAGTAAGACACCATTCTAGTTGAGTGGCGGGCTTTATACATCCGGGTGACCGAGTAGCCTTCGATGAACCTCGAGTACAAATATATATTTGAGCCTAGCCCTACCCGAGTGCTTGTGGTCCGCTCTTTTTTGACCTTTTCATGTCTTATCGAAACTTTTGGACAAAGCATTCGTGGTATTTTTCTGAGATTTTCCTGTGTTTTCTATGATTTTCATCGATTTATCGATTCTTCGGTTTCCTCGTACTTTTCCTGTCGTGAGTCTTTTGACGATCTTTCTTGAGTTTTATAGACGATGTTTTTTTTCTTTATTAGTTTTCTTTATTAGTTTTTTTTTATATGATGCATTTCGACCTGTTTCTTCAAATTTTGTCACTTGTACCCGTTGCATCAACTACACCTAAAGAACAACGGATCTCCCAGGTATACAAGTTTGTTTTGTGTTTACAGCATGTTACTTTCTTGCAGTCTCTCTCCTGCTATACCTTTTACCTTTTCTTTACGCACTCTATTATTATTTCATACACTGTACAACTTCAACATGCCTTTCGTAAAATGTTTAAAGAACCACAATCATAGGACCGTCTGATTTGACATCATAATTGACCACCCTAGAAAACCTAAACCCGTCACGACAAGGAGCTTGGAGCTAGCGTTGTGAGCAACACGATGCTTGGAGCTAGCGTTGTGGGCAACACGATCATCTTTAACAACAAAACATGTCTTCCTCAGCTAAACTATTCCTAAGAATTAAACAACCAAGCCATAGAACTTCGAGGTTGTTTGCCTAGCGCAACAAAATCCTCACATCATATTTAGGCCTTTGCACAAACATGTTGTACAATCTAAGCCATAACTCGCCTTAGGATTCTGAGGTTGTCGTCTATCACGATCTAAATCCTCACATTTTTCAGGCTATTTGGGTGTTATTTTCACACAGATGTAAACCCTAATTAAATAAAATTGGCAGGATGAAACACTTAAATAATTCTCCTCTAAACTGAAGCCAAACAATAAGATTGCTTGGGAAGTCACCGAGGTTTTCTTTCGGATCTGTAACATCCCCTAGTTCTTCTTCCGTTGGATTCTACAATGAATGTTTCAAGTTTGAACCATTCCCCTTTGCACACTTTTTTGTCCGATTTCGTTGAAAAGTTCTATCATTTTAACCTCATTGAAGATAATTTTTCCTGATTTTTATCGAGAGTATTCTTAGGTGACTTCGGTCATTTAAGATGTAATTAACTATAGGAGCTTGCTCTTATAAGAAGTTTTTCCGAACCCAACTTAATATAAACCCTATTTAATTTTTCATATTAAATAGGGGAAATTGTCGACAAATAAAACGGTTTCGCAGATCAAACGGACGTCATATATTTCTTAGTTTATTTGATCGAGTCTCATCCTCAAGTCTTGTTCTTATCATTCGGGATAGATATAAGATTTGAGGTATAATGCTCTTTCATTTAAACTATAAACAATATGGGGTCAGTTTGATTCCATATTTTTCCAAATTTAAATCTATGTAAATTAAAACGTCCTTCCGAAGCAGGCAACGAGATCTCGATTTCGGTGACCAATAGCTTCTTTCGGGCAACTCCCTCAACCAAAATAGTGCCGACAATTCTATAAAAAGGGAAAGAAATTTGAAAGAAAACATAGAAAATACCTCTTGAAAATTTAAATCTATATGTAAATTAAAACGTCCTTCCGAAGCAGGCGACGAGATCTCGATTTCGGTGACCAACGACTTCTTACGAGCAACTCCCCCAACCAAAATAGTGCCGACAATTCTATAAAAAGGGAAAGAAATTTGAAAGAAAACATAGAAAATACCTCTTGAAAGTTCATTCAAGGCTATAGTAGTAGCCTCTCCTCACGTCATTTTCATATTTAGAAACAAATAATGGCATTCTAATTTAAAGGAATTAATTAAATATGTCCTTGATTCTTTTGAATATTAAATTTGAACTTATTTTTTTGGTTCCAAAATAAGATTTAATATTTAAAATATTTCCTTCGAATATAATTTGATGGGCCTCGATATTTCTTAAAGAAGATAAAATAAAATAATAATAATAAATAATGGATCATTGAGATGATCAACCTTAAAAATTAATCTAGTGAGAGGCCTTGCCTATTCTACATCAGCTCTACTTCACTAGATGAACTTTGCTCAATAGAATTGAAAATGTGGTGGTGAAGCCAGAGATATTCTTCATATGTTTGTGAAACTGATAGAGAATAGGTAAAGTTAGAGGGATATACTCCATATTATTGGTATGAATATAATCATGGACCACATGGATCCACCCACATTTCAAGAAATTGTGGCTCCGCTGTTACATTTGAGTAGCCACTCGGAATCTCCTCAAGTAGAGAACATCTCTGTCTAGGCAGCAGCAACAACAACAACCTCATCCCAAACACCTTGACATTTGCTTTCTTTCTCAAGTGGGAATCATGCCTAGTGGAAATCTTGTGTAGGTGAAAGACAAATTCTCCCTTTAGTGGAATTCCTATGTCGGCGTAGATGATTTCTTTTTCCAATGGAAATCCTGTTTTGAGTACAAACAATTTTTCTCTTTAGTGGAAATCCTCATGATGACCAAATACAAACATGAAAGCTACTTTTTCTTCAGAAGTCTGTTTGGTTCTACAACAATTGAATTCTCTTCTTGCATCACCAATCACAAACTACATGGAGAAAATCTCCTCCAATTTCAATATGTATTCATGTACATCTGTGGTAAAGGAAATGATGATCATCTCATTGAGAAAAAAACATTTCTCCATAAATTACTGATCCTAAACATCAGACATGAAAGATTAACTTTTGAGGATTATAACTTTTGATGATTTGTTCAAAAGCTATGTTGGCACCGTCCCCTTAAGAACTTTCATCTTTAAAAACAAATAATACCACTCAATTTAAATGTTTCAATTAATTATTTGATTGATTTTCTTGAATCTTTATTTTTATTAATTTATTTGATTACAAATTATGATTTAATATTTAAATGATCCTGCCTGTTTCTTAATGAAAATAACATATAATAAGGTCCTACTATATTATCATGAAAATAAGCCTTTAAAATTGATCTGGCGATTGGAGCATTATTGCCTGTCATGCAAAACTGACTGCTAGATGGTATGCAATTATAGTATTATACTGTTAATGTATTGCCCGAGTCAAGTGTTATGGTGCTTAAAGCCTGTTTAATGGATGGCTTTTTAGTCTCTCAGTGGGAGGGCCAAAAAGTTTAAAATTTATTTAGCAAATCATGCTTTTTCAAGTTGAAACTACTCTGACATATATTTGCCTTTGCTCATATTTTACTGTGAGCATTGGCCATACCCTTCTTTTAGTTATTATTCCAATAAAAAAGGCTTATGGTGGCTTATACGCAATTTCTATATTTTCAAGTCGTTGTTCATTTGATGGGTTGTTGGAAGTATGTGTGGTTCTGTGGATATTTATTTATTTTATATTTTTTATTGCAGTTATTTGCTTTCTTTTTGTTAATTTATGCAATACATTGAAATATCCAGGTTGGGAATATTGATGCTCTCAATTGTTACTATGCTCATGGGGAGCTAAATCCTTCTTTTCAGAGGCGGAGCTATTGGATGCTGGATCGGCAAGTTCTTACATGTTTTAAGCTTCTAGTGATGCTTTTAATGTGTTTATATTTTTATTTATGCGTTCTAAGTTGACGAGTTCTTCTGTATTCATGTCTTCTGTTTGGAAACTTAAGACGAAATGAATTAGTTAATGATCTTGAGTTGATCTGTATTCACAATAATCTTTTTCATTAATTGCTGATAAAAAATTCTTGAGAAGCTGTTTTTGGTTTTAGGTCAAATGGGGCATGGCCAAAAATTGGGTAAAAGATCTGTTTGTCCATTGTTTTTTGCATCCCGCCTCACCCCCACTATTTGTTGGGCTTATTAACTGTAAGGAAGTTGCTTTAGTTTTTTTTTTTTTGGAAATTAATTCTTTTATTTTTTGCTCTTGATGTTGGTCTGGAAATACACCAGCTGTCTCTACCTACGGATAAGTTCAACAGCTATTTTTCATCATCAGTATACTTCATGAGCATCTTCTATGCTAAGGGTTTACATTTTGTGTTTTCTGCTGTTGTAGGAATGTTTCGTATTGTTCTGATGAAAAAAGATACGCATTTCTTTTCCAGAAATACTTCTTAATGGAAGCATGATATAAGACTGAGAAAAAATAATACTAATAAAAAAACACCATGGATTTTTTCTTTTGAAAATTTATGGACTTCAAGTGCAGTACATATTTGGCGGGAGCTTGATGCACTTTGTATGCCCATTCTTTTGTTTTTAAATCTATAGGCTTTAAAGTTTTAAGTACAATTGTCTATTACTTAAATTGGTGGCTGATACCAGAGGAGAAAGCCCAAATCATAAAAAAAAAAAAAAAACTTTTATTAATAGGTTTATTATTTAAAATGGGGGGTGATAGCAGAGGGGAAAATCCAAATCATAAAAAAAAAAAAAAAAAAACTTTTATTAATAGGAAAATAGGGTTACAAGACACACAAACTGAAAGAACATCACCCAAACATAAAATGACACAACAAACACCTTGAAAATGTATCCTAATATGAAGGCTTGGGATAGCAAGGGTGAATGCGAGAGAGGGACTGCCAGAGTTGGAAGGTGGGCTGGAGGGGGGAGGCAGCAGGTTAAGGCGACGAGAACGTTTGTTGGGCGGCTGGGAGTTATGTTAGAAGGTAGGGTAGCAGGTTGGGAAGGTAGGACAACAACTGAATTGGGAGGATGTAGGTTTAGCAGCAATATGATATGAGGTCTTAGGGGTTTGCGGCAGGGAAAATAGGAGTGTAGGTGGCAGTGAGACCTACTGACAGCTGTAGTTGGAGCTTGGGCTGCAGGGGAGGCTTGCTGGGAGGCAGGAGAGAGCAACCGGTTCGCAGCAGGTCACAAAGGCTGTAGGTTGTGATGGCAGCAGAAGGTTACGATTCTTAGGGGTTGCGGTTTAGCAGTGGGTGGGGTGTGACGGCCGGTGGGCAGGAAGTGGAAGGTTGACGGGGATGAGGTCCGTGACAGAAAGGTGGAAGTGGAAGGCTGACGAGTCGCTGGCGGGAAACTGCAAGGAAAAGTTGCTGCTGTAAGGAAGGATGGCAGAGGTGGACGTGGGAGAAATAAATCAATATTGGGGGATAAGGTACTGTCGGAGCACCACCCTTTCTATCAGATACAACCCTCGAAGGGGAAAAATAAGACGCCGGCGGTTGTCTTCACAAATTGAAATCAGAAAAATAACATGAGTTGAAAACCTAGACAACAAACACACATATAAATAGAATATAGTAGACAGGAAACAAAAAGGGGATTTCCTGCCAAATGAAAAGAGGAAGGAGAGGGCCGGTTCAACCCACTCTCTCAATTAAAATGGTTTGGGCAAAATTGTTTTAGCTTTTGGAGGAAAATCCCCATGTCAGTGGATTTAAGGGGATTGAATTTTGGTGATTCATAAAACTAGTTTTGATTTTGAAATCGACATGTCAGCAACAGATTGCTATAATTTGTAGTTTTTCTAAAAATTTTCTCATTTTGAACCTGCTCTCATAAATAAAAAAAATTCTCTGTTATTTCACAAATGAATTGAAATCTTTCTAATATCTCATGGGATTTTCTGTTGTCAAACTGTTAATTTTTAAGGCTTGTTTGTAAGCTTTCCCTCCATCAATTTTCATCTAAAAAAATGATTAAGTTAATGGTAGGTGTTGACAACCAATTTATAGCATAGGCTATGTCCAGTCTCGTGACTGTGAGATACTGAAGGGAGCCTGTCAGTTGACGTGTCTGTGGATCAGATATGTAGAAGCCGGATGAGTCAAATGAGACAACAAGATTGTTATCTTTGGTTAACTTATGAATGGATATTAAGTTGTGAGAGAGCAATGGAGTGTAATGGATTTGAGATAGTTTAAGCTTACGACTTGGGGTAGGAAGGATGGCATCGCTCTTGTGCTGGATGAAAATTGCTTGCCTATTGCCAACTAGAACTTGTTCCGAGCCATGATAGGTAGTCGGTTGTTGTAGTTGATTGAGATTTGAGGTGAAATGTGCTGTTGCTCCGGAAGCTAGGACTCAATCCTTTAAAGTAGCTGCTAAAGTTTGAGGTGAAGGTCTAGGGACATATTCCAAATTGGTTCGGTGCCAGCATATTGATGTGGAATGGCCCGTTTTGATGCATATTTGACATATTGTGAGAGATCGGGTTGATTGAAAACCTCTGCTAGAGCCTTCAGAGTGAACTCTACATTGGTTTGTTGTCTGAGTTCTTCCCTTCCTCAATTGTGGAATGAACCTCTTCAATGAATAGTCATGAGGGCTATTTGAGATTCAATGGAGGGCATGTTTTTTGCATTGTCACTATTGATGTTGACTTCCACCCTACAGAGAAGGGAGTAGAGGTCCTCAAGTGTGATGGGCGGAAGCATAGTGCGAGTAGAGGTCTTGAAAGAGTTGTAGGAGGACGGAAGTTCATTGAATAGTATGACATCATCTTGATCAATTTTTGATCCAACAGCTGTTTTTTGATCCACGAGGTTCTGAATTTCAGTTAAGTATTGTGTCATGGTGTTCCCCTTCATTAAGTTGTGGTGTAATTCTTTTTTCAACTGAATGACACGGGATCTATTTGTGTGTTGCAATCGGCGTTCTAAGGTTGTTCCGATGGCTGTGGTAGTGTGGAAATGTAGAATATGTGGAAGTACGACTGAGAAGATGGTGGAGTATAGCGATGCTGTGAGGTTTTGATCTATGAGTTTCCTTAAATGAAATTGTGGTTTTCGGTACTTTCATTGTTATGTTCAGTGAAATCGTCAAACCCATTTGCCATGAAGATTTTTAGAATTTGGGCATGCCAAACATGGCAGTTATCGGCGGTGAACGAATTTTGGGTCAGATGTTTTAGATGTGAGTGCAGGAATTTTAGGGAAGGTAGATCGGTTGTATTCGAGGCGGGAAGGAAAGAGGATTAGGATTCTGGAGTAATTGATTCATCCATTTGAGATATGAGGTAAGGTGAGGCAGAGATTGTAATAGAGATGCTCACCCGGTAACCTGATGGCACCTCTTTCCGGCAAGAGGCTCTGATACCATAAAGCTATCAGCACAAGAACAGTGAAGGCCTCTAGCAAATCCCGCAGAAGGAAATTATGGATTGAATTTCACCTATTCATCCTCCTTGACACTGTAGCATTACACAGGTATTCTATATAGAGGCATACAAGATGATTCTAAAGTAAGAATAGAAGCAGGTAGTTATGGTTTGTGCGTTTGAGGTGGGTGACCATACGGGGCTAATAGTAGGATGAAATTGATTCCAAGTTGTTTGACTAAATTAAACATATAAAAATTTTGGTATTAAAATAGGCTCACTTAAAAAATCTAGTTATCATTTTAGTCATTTTCGAGCTATTATCAAATGAATATTGAATTTTAAATGAAATTTCTTATTATAACTTTAAGTATAATCAAAGCCTTGCGATATACATTTCAAAATTCTTTATGATTTGTTTCTTTAAGTGTATTAGCATTAGTCGATGCTGGTAATTATGTTATCTTGTGTTTTTATGCTGATTGATTTCAGACCTGGTCTCTTGTTGAAGTCTTTGTCAGGGCTCCAGGCTGGTACTTAAAATTATGGTTCACTGTGGTATTTTAGAAGGAAAATGGAGAAAACCTAAGAATTTTACTTGTCTTGAATCAACAATATTTGTGGTGGCATCAGACGTCAAATAATGAAAATTTAAGATCAAATCTTTCCTTTTTCGAACTTACAGCTTATCGCAATGTTCTCTTTGCTACTTTGTTCTCCCTCTTGCTGATCTGGCTATTGTGCTTTTTTCTTTGGATCTTTAGACTAATTTGCCCATTTTTTACTTATTTCTTGTTACTAATGAAATGTTGATTTTCACTTTTGAATAGAGGATATGGGTTTTTATTGACTTGTTACATGCAATAATATGAATAACTAAATCCTTTTTTTAATACAATTTTTTTCTTTTCACAGATCCTGTGATCACATTGTTCTTGTTCATTACAGAGAAGTGTCCGAGGTTTGTTTCATGTTCTACCAAATATTTATTTTTTTCCTTCTGATTACATAATTCATGAACGCCAAATATTTTGTGAGAATTGCAAATGATAGTAAAAGATTTACTCATGAGAAAAAAATTATACTCGCAATTTATCAACTCCATAGGGAAGTGTGGGTAGAAAATATTCAAGAGCAATGAAGGAGAATACAACTTTCATATCCATGAATTGTTGAGCATTTAGTGAATGTGCTCAATTTGCTTACCGTGTCCACACAATGAGATAAATCGAAGTAGTTAAGATGAAATTAGCAACAGTATTCTCAATGTGATAGGATACTAGATCCTATTCAAACATTTTTAGCGGTTCAAACTCCCCAAAAAAAAAGGATTGATAAAAAAAAGGAAAGGGGCTATGCATATATTACAAGGCTAATTCAATTTACTAACCCCAACTAACTCATCTCAATTAGATTCCCAACATTACTTTTTGTCCCACAATGATCTTCCTCAAGTTGATCCAATTCAGGCAGGGGTTGTCTATTCAACCAAAATTTCTCAAGTGGATCCTATCATGCACTAGATTCACTGGAATCACAAAAGAAAATCTTCAGTGAACTTAAGGAACATCCACAAGTTTATTTATTGGTAATCATGAAAGTGTCTGATATCGGAGTTAACCCTAACAACAATAAACAATTAAATATTATTACTGGAAAAGCTAATAGGCAGCTACAGCCAACACACAGAAAAAGAAAATAGCAACATACACAGTCGCAGGGTGTACCGACGGTGGTGGTGGTGGCGGCTGTTGGGGGTCGGAACGATGATAACAAGTTGGGGAGGTGGAGCAGGGGGGATGGTAGTATGGTACAGTAGGGAGCATGGGATATTCGTTGCTCGGGACGACAACAAGTGGATAAGCGGGCTGGGCAGCGACAAAACAATGATCCAAAGCGGAGTTGGACGGCTACAACAACTAGGCTGCAGGGAGGGGGCTTCGGGTGGCTGGGACAATGATATGTGGTAGGAAGGCATTGAAGGAGGCTTGAGACAACGGCTAGGCAGCTGGGAGGTGGTTTTGAGGGGGCAAACATCAACAAAATAGCCAAGAACGACTGTTCAGGGCAGTGGTAGCAAGCGGGAATGATGATGGTCGGGGAATGTGTGAGATTGTGATCTGTGGGATAGCAGGAGGGTTGTCTCGAGGCTGCGACAGCGAGGAGAATTGCTAGACAACAAGGAACTGAAACAACAAAAGTGCTGCTATCGGGGCGGCTGTAGCTAGGATGAATGTGTGGCAGCGAAGCGAGGGTATGCAAAAGGAGTTGAGGAAGGATAAATATCCTCTTGGGAGTGAGATATAGCCGGAGCACTACTCACCCTTAGATATATGGAAGGGAAAACAGAGGACATCGGTGACTGTTCTAATAGAAATACAATCCAAAACTAAAAACTCAAAGCATGAAAAACAAATTAGAAGCTTATGGTAAATAGAAGTGGACCCCCCCTCCAAATAGGAAGTATCAGCTTGGAAGGACCGACTGTTTGGGTAAGGATAAATATCCCTTCAGAAATAAGATACAGTGGAAAACGATCACCACCTTGGAACGTGATACAACTGGAGCACCACTCGCATTTGGATACAATTCTAGAAGGAAATAAATGGGATGTTGGTGGCTTTCCTGACATAAATACACTCCAAGACTGAAAAACCTAAAATATGAAAAACAAATATATAAGCTTAAGGTAAATAGGAGCAGACCCCACCCCAAATAGAAGGGGACTCTCTGCTTGGAAGGACCGACCAATCTTTCTCGTGCTTGGACCGAATGGTCTAGACGCGCCAATCATCGCATCCCGTGTGGAGACAGGATCCCACACCCGCTTTGTAAGTGGGAGACGCCTCATGTTAGTCTCCTGGTGTTGGGGCAGCTTTGACCTCATTTGTTGAAGCTTCTATCTTCTCATAGTAGTCAGATTGGGCTCGTTGAAGGTACCAAAAATGTTGCAAGCTCCTAGTAAGTCAATTCTGTAGGTGTTGTCATTCCAAAGATCCTGATAGAATATGTATTCATCTACTTTTGACACGACTTGAGGTAGAATTGCATAACAACGTCAATTCTCATGAGCCAAATCTTGATCAAGTAAATCTATAATCTGCATCTCTCACTCCTCATACTCGACTGACTGTATCTGATAAACAAGTATATATTTAGAGGAATCAATTTTGGAACGACATTTATGGCAAGATGGACCACATTGAAACATAATTACTCAGAAGAGTCCTCTTCTTGCTCTTCTCTAAAAGGATCTGAATCCCACTATAAGATGTTTTTTCTTGAAAAGCTCCTAAGTTGATTTTCAACACTGTGGGTCATCCATCCCGTCTGATCATCTGTTGGTGGGTAAACTGTTGAACCGATTTAATTACCCAAATCACTCTATATAGTCTTCCAAAAGTGGTGAAAAAGAATTTCATCTTTGACATGTTGGACCTAACTCAGTAGGGGCAACTTAAGAAGTATACTATATATTTGAAAAGTCTAGAATTCTCTTATCTATTGTTTCTATGTATCTGGTGTCGGTTCCTCGAATTCAAGACTGTTTGGGCAACCATTGTTGAATCTGTTGGAGTATCTCTCATTGGTTCAGCTTGAACTATGTGCTTTTCTCCCTTATCAATAGGAATCTGGTACTCCTTTGTGTCATCACCTTATTCAATATCTTTTTTGTCAACCATTTCTTCAACGTCTCCTGGCTTAGTGAAATAGACTGTACTCTTGTTTGGGCAATCTGTTGTGCTTGCCCAAAACCGCGATACTTGTCGCATTTTTTGTCAAGGACTCATTTAGTAGTTTTGGTTGGCATCACCTATTCTCCACAATGAATCAATTTCTCCTTAAGGCGATGGCTTGGATATTATTTTTAGCGTACTATTGTTGCTCGATCATGGAGTGGAACTCTGACTGTAATGTGTGGCAGTTGTCTGATGATATTACTTCTCTACTCTTGAAGCTAGGGTCTGAAAATTTGGTCAGTAATGATTTGGTAGGTAATGATGCTGCATCTTCCATTTCATTTTGGACAAGGTAATGATCTTATTTTTTCCCTCACGCTGGCATAAGTGCTTCAAAGTTTTCCAACAATACACTTCTTTAACTTGTTGGCCGCTAGTTTCATTATTGTCCTGTGAGAGGTACTAAAAAAACACATTCCACGGTCTAGAGCCACTCGATGACCTTGTCCGATCGAAGTGGCCAACAAAATATGGCAAATTCACCCTTTAATTTAAGATTCATGCTTCTCTGATATTTCAGGCCAACTATTTGGGATAGCGTTCTTTCTGTCGGAATCTGCATTGGTGGAAGAAACTCACTCCATGCATTCAATATAGTAAGTTACTGTTGTCGCTACGGGTGACCTGTTCGGATTGTCTCTTCTGGAAGGTCACAAGTTTCTGTTGTAGTTGGAAGGCTTCCATAGAAAGTTCATGTACATCTCTTTACAGATTTCTCAAAAACAACATTTTTATATTTCCTCTCGATTAGGTCTCCGACAATAGTTTCGGCAATACCGTGGTTAGGGTTTGAGGTTTGGGTTTCAGTAGGTGGAAGAGGGTGTATAATGATGAAGTAGATTGGGGAAAAAAACTTTTGAGTGGTTGGTTTGAAAATGAGCAAAGAGAAGGAATTTTATGTGGAGATAGAATTGGATATTGGTGGATGCTACACCCTAGGATAGGATTAGAGTTAAACTAGCTCTGATATCAAATGATACCAGAGTTAGACCAAACAACAATAAGTAAACAAATATTATTATTTCAAATACGAACAGGCAACGACAAACAACACACAAAAATAGAAAATAGTAACATTCATGCGACACAAACTGCGACTATGGTTTACCGACGGTGGTGGCGTCCATTGGGATTCAGAGCAATGAGAGCAAGGTGGAGAGGTAGTTTAGGAGGGTAGTACAATAGAGAAGCAGAGGATATTTGCTGCCCAGGATGACAATAAGTGGATAGGTGGACTGAGCAGCTGAGAAACAACAATCCAAAGTCTTGCTGGGCAACTAGAACAAAAGCTAGGCTTTTGAGGGGGGGGGGGGGGCGGGGGGCTCCAGATGGCTCAGATGGCAGATATGTGGTAGGGAGGCAGTGCGGAAGGCTTGGGACAACGGCTAGGTGGCAGAGAAGTGGTTCAGGAGGGCGCAACAAAATAGCAAGGAACGACTGTTAGGGTCGGTGAGAATGAGCAGGAAG
>NW_018164847.1:49482-74152 GCF_001263595.1 Phalaenopsis equestris
TGTTAGGGTCGGTGAGAATGAGAAGGAATGACGGCAGGCATGGGCGGGGACTGTGTGGGACTGCAGGACAACAAAAGGAGGGTTGTCTTGGGGTTGCGGTAGCAAGACGAATGGTTGGACAACGAGGAACTGCAGGAAGAACAACAAAAGAGTTGTTGTCAGGGCATCTATAGCAAGGAGGAATGTGTGATAGTGAAGCAGGAGGGATGCAGAGGAGTTGGAAAATGAAAAATATCACCTCGGGAATGAGATACAACCAAAGCACCACTCGACTCTTGGAAGACAATCTCTGCCATGAAACGAGATACAGACGAAGCACCACTCACCCTTGAAATACAACCCTGAAAGGGAAAACATGGGACGTCGGCTGTTGTCTTTACAGACACAATCCAAAACTAAAAACTTAAAATACGAAAAAAAAATCTATAAGCCTAGGGTAAATAGGAGTGGACCTCACTCCAAACATGAGAGAAATCTCTACTTGGAAGGACTGGCCGGTCCTTCCCATGCTTAGACCAAACGGTCCAAAGCCGGAAATTGTCATGCCCCATGTGGAGACGTGATCCCGCGTCTGCTTTGTATGCAGAAGACGCCCCACATCATTGACGTTCGTCTGTCTATCTACAATTTTAGTT
The DNA here is from genome assembly GCF_001263595.1 of Phalaenopsis equestris. Taxonomy (NCBI): domain Eukaryota; kingdom Viridiplantae; phylum Streptophyta; class Magnoliopsida; order Asparagales; family Orchidaceae; genus Phalaenopsis; species Phalaenopsis equestris. The sequence goes on from NW_018164847.1 coordinate 50,118, forward strand.
GATTAGTCATGTGGATAGGTTACAGTGCCGTAATTATTTGTACATCCAAACTCTTCTATAGTCCCTTCAGCAAACGGATTTGCAAAATTTTGGTCCTTATTTTGTGAAGGTTGTTCTCCAAGAGCAATTTTGATGATCTCATGAGGACGACCAAAACAATTAGAATATTTTGCCTGAAAGAATTCTGTGAACGCAACACATTGATTATGTACATCTAGTGATAGTAATACAATTCAGAAACATCCATATGCAATGATATAATCATAAAATTTTGCTCATCACATAGATTATGTTAAGAAAAAAGCTAATCAACCTTGAAATTCCATTCTTACGGATTACCCATTCTATTGATTATTGAATGAGCATAAGATAATAATAATGAAGAAGAAATATAACAAATGGAAATTTATGAATTAAATGCTTTATTATGCTCGATATTTCTATGTGATGGAGTTGTAGATGTCAACAAATGTCATTTAAGATTATCGTAATTGATGAAATTTGCTCTAATGTTCTATAAAAGCTGTATATTCCTTCTACTATTAATGGTGACCAAAGGAAGTGTAATATTCAAAATTTTGAAAATTTTATAAAAAAATTATACTGCATTTTTTGCATCTTACTAAAATGTTTAAAATTAAATTTTTATATTTTGTTAGATGTATATATATAGCTTTAAGTAGCCGAAGGATAAGCAAAGAGGAAGAGGAAAAAAAGAAAGAGGAAACAAGTTAAGGACTTTGTCACACCTCTTGAATGCACCTTTTGTTTGATCAAATAACATAACAGAGGTGTGCACAACCTTGTTGACTGATAAAAGTCATTTATTGAGCAACATGAACAAAGCATATAAGATAAATTTCTAACTCACAAGAATCTAATTAGCAACACAACTAAATTTTACGGAAATATTTTTATTCATTTAACTACAGAGCTTCCAACAAGCATTAAAATTTATTCATTTAGCATCAAAAACATATTCATCATATTAATCATGCTTTATCTTATATAAAAATTAAACATGAAAGTAATTGATAATAGATCAAAACACGAGTCTTACTCTTCCTCCACCATGTTTTTTCCTTTATCTGACATAAGGTTCAACGTAATGTCTGTTGAGTTTAAAAGTTTAGCAGGAAAGAAAACTCTATTATAGAATTCAAATACTTTAAGAATTTAAAATAAAGTTGCATCATTAGTTAGTGTAATATTTTGAAATTATGATAAAAAGAATTTACTTGAGTGGTAACTGGTCCAACAATAGAGGGACATTTAACCGAAAGAAACCACTATTGCATGATTGAGATAACAATATTATTAATATTTTTTTTTTTGGCGTAAAAATGATATCATGCGATTTTAATCTTCTCCTAAAGCTAATTTTTTTTTTCACTTCAATCATTACTTAATATAGAAGGGAATATCTTCTATCTGCTTTAGATTATATTGGATGTGTGGGGTCAGATTCATTGGTCATAATATATTGCTCTTATTTTTTGCCCTTATCTATACATATATTATAAGCAAGTTAGCTTGAGGATTCATTTTTTTTATATGGGCTCAATAAGGCCTCATTTTTTGCTATTGGCTTTCATATATTATATTATTTTATATGCTATTGGCTGTCAATCAAAGCTTCATAATTTTGCTCTTCGATGATCTTTTTTCTTTAAGTTATTTTTGCTTGTCAAATATTGATGGCAGTATAGAATCTATGCCATGATCTTTCCTTTTTTTTTTCCGCACCTGGGTGGTACTGGAATCTAATCTTACACATTGTTTGGGACATTGTTAATTGTCACATTGTAACTAAAGAATTATTTGATGAAAAAAGTTGCTATTTCATTCAATAGATGTGTTTAAATAGATGTTACATTGTTTAAAAAATAAATCCAATAAAACTCTCTAATTACACAACGTAATAAAACACTCTAATTACACATAACTCACAACAGTCCCGCTCAAGGTGGGCGAAATATTCACTAAGCTTATCTTGTCACATAATCTAGCTAACTCCACTGAACTAAGTCCTTTAGTGAAGCAATCAACCACCTGCTCTCTAGTAGCTACATAACTTAGTTCTAACAATATGTTATGCGGCTTGTCCTTGATGAAGAACTTATCAATCTCCATGTTTAGTTCTATCGTGTTGCAGCGGGTTCTTAGCAATGTTTCTTAGCAATGTTGATCTCGCCGACTTGTTGTCACACCACAACTTCATTTGAGTTCCCTGATTCACTTTGAGTTCAACCAACAAGGCTTTCAACCACATCATCTTAGCAACTCCTAATGTCATGGCTCTATATTCTGCCTCTGCTATAGATTTTACTGCAACTGACTGTTTCTTTCTCTTCCATGAGACCAAGTTGCCACCTACAAACATCCAATTTCTTGATGTGGATCATCTGTCATCTGCACAATTTGCCCATTCAGAATCACAAAAGCCTTCAATATTTACAGGCCCATTCTTCATGAATATCAACCCTTTCCCTGATGCACTCTTCAGATACCTCAAAATCTGATAGACTGTATTTATATGACTCTTCCTTGGTTCATGTATGTAACGACTCACCACACTTACTGCAAAAGAGATATCAGGTCGAGTATGACACAAATAGAGATATCACTCACGATCAATTGATTCACCTGCCTCTGTATTGAACTTGACTTTCTGATTAGTTAGAGAGACTGCAGGTTTTCCTCCTTGCATATCCGTCTCCGTGAAAAGATTCAGTGCATACTTTCTCTGGGATAGGAACATCATCTCTGGTCCATGGGTCACTTTAATCCCAAGAAAGTATCTTAACTGTCCCAGTTCTTTTACCTAAAATTGCTTTACCAATCTTCCCTTCTGTTGAACAATTTGTCTCATCATCATCAATGATAATTATGTTATCCACATACACAACAAGTATGGTAGTGTGACATTTATGTTGTCGAAAGAACACCGTGTGGTCTGCATTGATTTGCTGATCTTCCATTAGCTACCATCACCATTCTAAACTTGTCAAACCAGGCTCGAGAATACTGCTTCAAGCAATACAATAACTTCCTGAGCCTACACCTTGCTCACTGTCTGGAATGTACTGAATCCTGGTGGTATCTGCATATATACCTTCTCCAGTAACTCCCCATGTAGAAAAGCATTCTTCCATCCAGTTGGTGGAGTTTCTATCCACCATTCATTGTCATAGAAGCTAGTGTTCTCACCGTGCTTATCTTTGCAAATGGTGCAAATGTTTTATCGTAGTCAATGTTATACATTTGACTTTAACTTTTTTCCACTAGCCGTGTTTTAAACCTTTCCACCTTCCCTTATGGAGTTACTTTACCATGAAGATCGACTTGCTTTCAACTGCCTTCTTCCTTACTGGTAGTGGTACAATCTCTTATGTTCGATTTTTATAAAGAGCTCAAAGCTCTTCATGCATTGCTGCTTTTCACTTGAAATTTTCTTTCGCAACCTGCCAACATTTGGGTATAGAGACAGTCTAATAATGCAATGAATGCTTCATGCAATGATGAGATGTCAGAATAATAAATAAAGTTCATAATATCAAGTTTCCACCCAAAATGATCAGGAGGATGTCTCTCATCATTGCGAGAGGTCCTCCTTAACGTCGGGGAGGGGTAGGAGTGGACGAAGGAGGAATAGTATTACCTAGGAGTTTTGAATCAAAATGGATGATGTATGTGTCTCAAGAGTTGGGAAAGACCGAGACAAGACACTTATTGGCATTGCAGACTCTATTCCCTCAATTTGCTTTTTTTTCTCCGTGTATACATTCTTAGCTAACCTTTAGTCTAAATCTCACTAGCTCTAGGTTCATTCTCCTTGTTTTCGTCTCCCAAGTTGATTCATCCTACATCATTGGACATGACATTGATCCCACTTGCACCACTCCATCACCATTACTACTCACTCTCTCTTACCTTATATCTTCAATGTCGATTGAGTCACCGAAGGGTGAATTCACCTCCAGAGTATAGCATGACTTAAACTCTTTGAATGACACATCCATACTCACAAAGAGACTCTTCGCAAATTCCAGTAGGCATAACTTTTATGAGTAGCAGAATAACCCACAAACGCACATTTCACAGCTCTATGATTAAATTTTTCTATAGATAGTCTGTTGTCTTTCACAAAGCATACACATCCAAATACCTTCAATGGAAGGATCCCACTATTGTTGTCTTTCAACATCTGCCAATGAAACATCCACTTCAGCACTCTTGAGAGTATTTTGTTAATCACTTGAGTAGCTGTCAACACTGCTTGCTCCCATAAGTGTTGTTGGACATTTAGTGTTATTATCAAGCTCCGAGCTACCTCTAGAAGATGCTGATTTATCCTCTCTGCTATTTCATTCTGTGTTGGTGTGTATATGCATATGGTTTGGTGTTGTATCCCTTGAGCTGACAGGTAATTCTCAAATGTTTTGTTGATATATTCTGTTCCATTATCAGATCTTAGTGCCTTCACAACTACCTCATATTGTGTCTGGATTTCCTTGTAAAAATTTTTAAAGCAAGAAAACACCTTTCTCTTCTGTTTCATCATTTATATCCAGGTAACATGAGAAAAAAATCAATAAACGTAACAAATTAACGAGTTCTTTATAGAACTAGTAGGATAAGGTCGCCATACATCACAATGTATCAAATCAAACATGCCAGAGGTTCTATTCCCAAAACTGACATAAGAACTCCTAGTGAGTTTGCCAACCTCACAAGCATCACTCATCGGTTTCTCCTTATTTGCCTTTTCATACAAACAACTCAATAGGTTGAATGAAGAGTGTTTCATGCGTCTGTGATGTAGTAGCAATACATCATCCACACTCCTCGTAGATCCTCCTACTCTAGCATTCTCAACCATGGATGCGAAGGCTGAGTCCATCCTCTCTCTATCCAAGTACTAGAGTCCACCATGTCATGTGTCAGTTTCAAGTTTTTGGTCACCCCTTCTCTTAAAAGATCTCCTTTGGAATATCAAATAAAACAATACATTTTAGTTGGAGTATAATGACACTAATGGATAAAATGTTTGCTAGAAAGGAAATAACATGCAGAATATTTGACAAAGTCATAGAATTGGTACACCTCACTGTACCTTTACCACCCGCAAGCCGCGTTGTGCTATCAACAGTCTGAATGCTCTTTAGAACTGTTAGGTGAATATAAAAAGAGAATTCACCAGCGACACCTGTCACATTTTGAGATGAACCAAAATCTACTATTCATTCTGGTGAACTTGTGGTGGATATAAAGGTAAGAGCATGTGTATCACGAGCACCTTTGACTGAGTGAGCATGACTAACAGTGTTTCTTTTGGATGATGATAAGATGGATGCATCCCCACTAACATCACATGCTGCTCTCTGTTTTTTTTTTTCAACTTCTCTAGTAAATTGTGATTCTCATCTGTAAATTTCACTCATGTCTCTCCCTTATTCTTAACTATCATTAGACTTGCCTCGTAGCCCCTTCTTTTACCCCTTTGGCCCCCACGATTACGATCACAACTTCTAGACTGTCCATGTTCCCCATCTCTCTCTCCTTGGATAGTTTAGGCATGTCTTGCTCAGGTGTCCCACTTTTATGTAGTTGTAGCTTCAACAGGTTTCTCTTTGAGCAGCTATCCTACCTGAGCTCAAGGCAGCCCAAGCTGACCGCATTTTTGGAAGTCCACTCGGCTGAGCCGGAACATGTGCTGAGGTAGTGACTCTCGTCGAGACACTAGCTCCTTATATGAGCCCGACTAAGACCTTCATAACTTGATGATCCATCTTCCCTAGAAGTTTCAATCCTTTACCTCCCATAATAATTTTGTCACCTGACATCCTCAATCACAAGGATCCAAATTTACATCACAAAGATGAAAGCGAGGTAACAATGGAAGTCCCACAACAGAAGCCCTCTCGCTCGGACAAGGCAAAACAGATCTTGATACAGGCACTGCTTTTCTCTGACACCCTCTCGCGACATAGCAATTTTGAAAGTCCTAATCCTCTTTGTTGCCTTTCCTGTTCACGCAAACCAAACGCACAACCGTCAGTCTTCCTTTTCTGTCACACTCCGCCTCCTCTATTCACGAAATCAACGCCAGAAACACCTTCCTTGTACAGTGCTACACCACCACTCTTTTTCCGCGCGGTCTGTCTCACGCACGACAGGAATTCCGAGACTCTTAGCCCACACAGTTCTGCGATCCTTCTTCCTCATTGTACCGCGATTCTTTCTTCCCAAGTCCGCGCAAAGTCTCCAAGCCTCTCTTCCTTAGCTTTGCACAGAGTCACCGCAACCTTCTTGCCTAAAGCCTTCGCCTTCCTTTGCTCACACGTCGAGTGCTAGCGAGGGAAGCAATGTGGGAATCGCAACACACAAGGAATTACAGCTCTCAAAGAATCGAACCTGCCTGCCACTCGATCTGAACTCCTTGCTCCACCGCTAGCGACGTGCAAGCCTCGCCGCTTATTTCTTGTTAACGAGGGAAAAATATTACATCAGTACTACGCACGTAAAAATACCGTGCGTAGCCAATAAAATCACGCCACGCGCGACGGGAGAAAAAACGGCGCAGTAACACGAGGAATATTCCCTCCCGTGTTATTCATGTGTTATTGATGTGTTATTCTGTTATTATAACTTCAAGAATATTCTCAAGATGCAATAACCCATGAATAACACACAATAACACTTGAATAACACGGGGAATATTCCCGAAAAAAAAAACGGCGCAGTAACACGAGGAATATTCTTCCCCGTGTTATTCATGTGTTATTGTGTATTATTCATGTGTTATTGATGTGTTATTGTATTATTATAACACCAAAAATATTTCTAGGACACAATAATACATGAATAATACACAATAACACATGAATAACACGGAGGGGAATATTCCCCGTGTTACTGCGCCATTTTTTTCTCTGTCGAGCAGGGTATCATGATTCCCCGTGTTACTGCGCCGTTTTTTTTCTCTGTCGAGCAGGGTATCGTGGCGTTATTTCATTGGCTACGCATGTTACTCTACGTGCACAGTACTGATGTAATATTTTTTCATTAACGAGATCCCATAATGAATTATTTAATGAAAAAATTTGCTATTTTATTAATATGTGTTTAAATAGGTGTTACAATGTTTAACAAATAAACCCAAAAAAACCCTCTAATTACACAACCTAATAAAATCCTCTAATTACACACAGCTCACAACAGTAACATCTAAATTACTTGTAATGAACCAGTACGTGGGACACTTGGCGGACAAACCTAGTTGGAAGCTTAATTTATATATTTTCATATTTTAGCATTATATATACCATAACGCATGTTTTGTACTCATATGCCTCCTCTTTTGACCTTACAACTGAAGTTGTTATAATTGATTGTGTTAAAAGCTGTTAGATTGAGTACACTTACGTAAAAGTATCTTAATATAATTTTAAATGGCAAACCCGATGCACTAGTTCACCATTCTGCGGGCAATATATAGGTGAAATATGTATCCTTATCCAAGCATTTCTAAAGTGCTATTTGATTTATGTGAACTCGTAACTTACAGTTCTCAATGGGGAACATAGTTTCCAGGCTTCATGTGGGTTATATATCCTGTAGTAGTTACTGAAGGGATTTCCATAAAGCCTAAACTTTATGTGGTGGATTAAGGGTTTGTTTGGAGCAGCTTTTTGTCTACGTTGCATTTAGACTGCCACGACCGTTTTATTTGGAGAACCTTTTTCTAGAATTTTTTGTAACTTGACCCGTTAACATGTGGTGGCAGTAAGAAAGTTGATTTTGACTTTTTAGAAAAATATTTTTTTTTCATATCCTCCACAACTTTCTATGTTGTTTTCTGCACCACAGCAACCACCTTTACAAAATGGCACAGCTGCCCCAACCAGAGCCAACCGGATCTTAAGTCTCTGGCAAATACATTCTTACATGTAAATAATATTCACATTTGACATTTGTGCAGCTTGTTATTAGATTGACCTCTTGAAGCTTCCTTACTAGAAGGACCAAAGAAGACTCCTTTGGTGAAAGGTTTAAATTAGATTGCATGATTTGGGAGGAAGGTCGCATGCTTACTGGTACCATGCAAGCTGTTCAATATGATAATAGCCAAGCCTGACTACTTAGAAATGCAGACGGTGCTATCAGTTGGATTGGGTCAATAATCCTGGTCTCAAGTTGCTGATATAAGAATGCTGATGATGTTAATGATGATATTCCCTATATAATATTCTTTTGTTTTTTTGTTTTTGTTTTTATTGATATAGTTCTATATGAATTCTAATTCATTTCTCTGTTGTTCATAATCGTATTAGATTAAATCCCTTTGGTCATATTTCTCTCTTTTCTTTTAGCCTATTGTTATTTTTCTGCTGTCATATCAGTGGTAATTTGATTGACGTTCTTGCATCTTTGCTTCCTAATTCTTCTGTCAGGGAAGTTCTCTGCCTCCACTCTCGCAGCAAGCAAAAGAACAATTACCTTCCCTAAGTGTGAGTTTCAATGTCAATAACAGTCAGTTTCAAGGGCTACATTCGGGTTTTGGTGAAGCATATGATTCTTATCAATGCTCTGAAAGTTCACTTTCGGGAGAAGTTAATTCTAAATATTTTGGAAAAAAATTGGACGCGAACTGCTTGAATATGATCAATATATCTGAAAATTCTGATCTATCGTTACAGTCAGAGGTCGATCATGCATTACTTAAGCTTGCTGAGCAGTTGAGCTTGGACAAATGTGATAATAAATTTGAAGATTTGTTGCCTGCCAATACCAACGAGTATGAGAAACATGAAAATCTAGCATTCCTGGATAATGAAAATGGGAGTTCCTTTCACGAGTTTCAAGAAAGCTTAATTCCAGAAAGGGAGTGCTCAGCGTGTGATCAAGGTAAAAATTTTTCTGAAAGTCAATGCTTAGCACAATGTAAAATCAGTTTGATGTTTGTTGTATTTTGAATTGCATAGGCAATAATCCAGTTTCATCTTGATAAATACGTCTAGTTTTTTCTTTCTCTAAATTAATGATGAAAGCATGCTTTGATGCAGTGCATGATATTTTTGTTTTATTTCCACAGTTATTGTAACCTGAAGCATTATAGTTAGCTGCTTCTTTATGTTTCTAAGACAACTGGTAAGTAAGGACTCTAAGTGGTATCATTGACATAAGAAATGAATCTAGCGGGAAGATATTGGGGAATGGGAAACGGCGAATAATATGTGACTTTTATGGACGTTGGAAGGGCGAAACAGTGGGTCGGCTGCTGTACCGGAGGAAGGACAGCAAAGGAGTGGACGGATGGTGGCTCAGATGATGGCATGTGGAAATCAGGGAGGTTCCACCCCCTGTTCTTTTCAACATATAGATTCATCATTTGATAATAATAAAAAAATGCCACTTCCTAATCAGCTAAAATAAGGTGAAAAAGTCTTCAAGTAACATAAACCAAAAGCCAAAGTCCCAACCAAGTCATGCTTCACATTTGTGCGGATGTCCAGGCAAGCATCCAATTTAGGATTTCTTATGTTTCAGACTCATCGAAGCTATCCCTTTTATGATCGGATGATGTCTGAGCAACTTTGGCAATGGTTGAGACGATTTTTGCTCGAATCACACATGTCGTGCAAACAACCCATTATTTTCACCATGCTTGCTTATTTCGATCGTGGAAGACTTATCTTTAGGCAATTTTGACATTTCAAACGTGCTTGCATCGTCCATTTCGCATTTGAAGGTTAGTTGAGCAACTTGGACGGCAATTGAATACTTTTGGGTCAAAATCTCACACATCGCAATAGCTGCTTGTCATTTTCTCTGTATTTTCTCCTTTTGGTCATGGAAGGCTCCTCAGATAATTTTGATGCTCTGAACGCAATGACGGAATCCATTTTTCGATCGAAAATCGTTGAGCAAAATTTGATGACAGTTGATAGAACTCGAGTCTAAATCACGCACGTCGCATTGGCAACCTATCAATTTCATTATGCTTGCTTCTTTAGATCGTAAGGACCTCTCTTTAGGCAATTTTGATATTACGGATGTGCTTGTGCAGTTTATTTTGCGAATGGGGGTCACGTAGATTAAAAGACTAGAAGCAAGTTAAATTAAAAGACTAGAAGCAAGATTGAGATGGACAATTGTGCAACAGAAGAAGAGATTAACTGAGATAATGTTAAGGTTTAATTCCTTTTTATAAATTTATTAAATGGAAATTTCAATTGTATGACATCTAATTGTTATTAAAAATATAAATCAAGATTTATAGACAGAAGAACATTCAGATTGGAGAAGGAAGAAAGTTTGTGACATTAATAAAGTTACGTGTTTATTTAGAAACTCACTTGTAGACAATTAAATTATGAGTTATTAATTATTAAATAAGTTTATTGCTAATTAAACTAACCAAGGAGCAGTGGAAGGATATTTGGATTGGAAATCAAGGAGGTTGGTCACATCAATCAAGTTAGGATTTTCCTATTTAAACCAAGATAATGCTTAAATTCAATTAAAGTAATATTTATTATGTATTATTTTATAAATTAATTTAAGGAATCAAATTTAAGATAGCATAAGTTAAAGGATTTGAAGAAATCATTTTATAAGGTGAAATCAATGTGGTAAATATTGTTTTGTTTTCATTTAATTTAATTTAATTTATTTTAAAAATATTTCATTGGTTTGTACACCTTAGAAGCCCTTTTATAATTGAAAGAAAAGTGAAAAAAATGTCTTTTATGATTTTGGCCTTCCTAGGGTCAAAATTAGGGTTAAAATTGGTATTTATATACCGATTTTTTTTTCATTTTAATTTTATATTTAGGTTTTATGTTTATTTAATTAATATTATATTATTAATTCAAAAATTATCAGAATTATTTAATATTTTCAGTTTTCATTTTATATTTAACTATTATTGTTATTCTTATTATTATTTTAAGTTAAAAACACTTAAAATGCTAGCAAATACTTAACAAAATATTAATAAACCTAAATACAAATAAGTTTTCCCAAACAATAAATAAAAATATGAAAACAACTAAAAAATAATTATAAAAAAAGACATAATACGCCATCAACAAATTTTTATCCCTTGGATCAGGTTCCTCCTGTCCTTTCGTTTGGCTGTATTTCCGTTCGATTGACTCAGAGTTCTGACCGAAAGTAAACAACGCTTAGTGTCTTCTTCTTTTGACTATTTCAATGTAGTCTTTTGGTGAACATTAAGCGAGATGTGTCGAAGTTTCTCGAGATTTGTGCGGTCACATTTTTTATGTGCAATATGATTAAGTGGAATAGCTAGTGAAAAGTTGTGAAAAGAATATTATTATTATTATTTTTAAAAATATGTTATGCAAGGATGATAAAAATTTATGTCATGGATAGAGATTCGTGGCATATATAAAAATTTGTTGATTGCGTTTTTTTTTAATATTTTTTTTACTGTTTTCATATTTTTATTTATTGTTAAGGATATTTTATTTGTATTTAGGTTTATTAATATTTTATTAAAAATTTGTTAGTATTTTTATGGGTTTTTAACTTATAATTATAATAATAATAATAATAATAGTTAAATAAAAAAAAAAGAAAACCAAAAATATGAAATAACTTAAATAATTTTTGAATTAATAATAATATGAATTATTAAATAAAAAAATAAAACCAAAAATATAAAATTAAAATTATAAATATCTGTCTATAAATTCCATTTTTACCCTTAGGAAGGCCAAAATCTATATTTATATACCAATTCTTCCTCTTCTATTAAATTTTTTTAAAGCTTCTGTTTCCTTGTAGAGAATATTTAATCACGTCGTTTCTTAAAAATTCCCAATTCTACTAACAAGAATTCTATGATAGTGAACTTTTCTAGGATTTAGCTTCCGACATAGTTTTTAGTGATGCCTTTGTTATTATTTACCTAAATCCACATTAGATAGTCCGGATCTTAAATAAAATTACTCTTTTCTGCGAACAAAAAGTGGCAAAAATTAAACATTTGCATCACTAAACCATCAAAACGTTTTAAAAACTTTTTTCTCAATTATGGTTCATATTCTGTTTCACAAAAACAGCTTTTCTAAATCAAATTTTATGAAAAATAAGGTAAATGTTTTTCGTTTTTTCAAACATACTTTGCTTTTTATTGGTTGGTTCTTTTACCATACAAACAATAAATAAGTTGACCTAAACTAAGTACATAAAGTGAATAAATGATCAATATATCAATTTTTCAAAACTCGTCTAGTATCAGGGCCTAAACAACTCATGCGTGACACAACTCCAAATTTCTGACAAGACCAGATCTGCTAAGTTTAGAATCATTAGAATGAGGATTTAGAATTTATGTGAGAGTTATTGGAAGTAAAAGAGGTAAATCAAAGATAAAATACCCAGAAATAATGAAAATGTATGTTTGTAAATCAGAGTTAATTACACATGCAAAACCAAATTGGAATGATTGGAGTAGAACTCATAAAACTAAATGAAAAATTGTTGGGACAGGACATTATGATGCTGACCCTTATGCCTAGATTATTTTTTCTACTTGCTCCATTTTATCTCGAATCCACTGTTTTTCATTCAATTGTTTCCTTTAGGTGCTACTATCCATCTCAATAGCATTTGTACAAAATATTTTGAAAAGCAACTGACATCTTTATATGTACCCTTTTGACAATTTCTATTGTGGGGTCATTGCATTTTCCATCTGTATGGCCATATACAAAACTACAGGAAGAAAGGTAGCATTATGGATCCAAATAGTACCTTTTTTTCCTATGATTTTTTTACTTGTTTGAGTTTGGAAAATTTCGGCAACATTTGAGCTTTCCAATAAAATAACTGATTGTCACAATGTATTTATTAATTTATGCACTCAAGAGCTTTTTATGGGAAGAATAATATATAGAAAGAGGTATATTTGCAATTGTTGTGTAATTTAAATGGATAATTCGGTTATTTTCCATTCCCGATGCGCTGAGCTATGATTAGTTTTCCTGTGTTTTGATTTGGAGGTTATGAGCTTTAGTCAAAGAGAAAAACTTCTATGCCAATACTGAGGCTTCATGCATCAGGACTTAAGAATAAGTTTGCTTTTAGGTAAATGTGCAGCTCTTAATTTTATTCCAAATGCGCACTGAGGAATCATTGTTCTTGTTTACTAATGTTCGCATAAATTTAAAAAAATTATGCTACTTTAGTAAATCTATTCCAAAGCCTGTCTGACTAGATTATTGGAATGAGTTGAATGATGTCCAGCACGGTCTCCTTGTTTTTTTTGAATATATAATGACTTATGCCTCTTCGACGCAACTGCCTGTATTAATTATGATATTTTTAAATAGAAGAATTTTGCGGCTCTTAATTTTGCCAGTACTCTGGTTCAATTTCCTAACCAAATTTTAGCTCTCGAGTTTTAGCTGCAGATATTCCTCAAATCTTTCAATATGATTTAGTAACCATTTGTGTAATTTCCTAGGTGTTTATGGAAATCAGAACAGCCAATCGTTGGGTTTTCATTGTAGAATTTCCAGAAAAATCTCTCCTTCATGGAATGATATGTTGGAACTTAGTTCCAGTTCTACAGTAATAAATGCTGATGTAAGAGCTTCAGATTTAATGGCTGTTTCTTCAGTGCCGGAGCCTTCCTTGTATTCATGTAATGCAACTATAACTGATCATTGTGGTGGGAGTGAACTGAAGCATAAAAGCGTGAGATTCCAGATGTTTTATATATCATTAATCAATAGTTGCAAGCTTTTTATCGTAGCATTTATTTACCTTCTTGGTTGGTTCTCTTTAAGTGCTAACTTTGAAACTTTAGTAATCATTTTCTTATTGTATAATATTAAAGTTAGTTTGATTAAAAAAAATGCTTTTTATTGTAACATCTAATTACCGCCAACAATCTTTTCTCTTATCGTCATTAATTAAGCAATAAATTCTCATATTCTAACTTTGCTATGATTGAAGTATCATCTAAACCTTATTATAGATGCTGCTATGTTGTAAGGACATGGATGATAAAAATTTTCAGTACATATATTTTGTGAAATGTTTTTAAAGTTTCTATTTTATTATTATTATTTTCTATTTTCATGCTATGGAGTGTAGTTTTCTGGGCGTGAAAATGTAACTACTATTTAAAGGGCCTTCAACGTTTTCTTAACTTGCATTTGCCCATAACACCAAATATGCTTTGATCCTTGCACTTAGAAATAGATGTCTCTAGATTTTTCTCATTAGAATCAGGTGAAATAGAACCTCTTGAATTTAGAAATACTTGGGACTCTTTTTGCCATAACTATCATCATCCCAAAAACTATTATGTTAAGGAATAATGGATGGGACCTTAGCACTAAAGTTTTTTCGCCATCTCTAATGGTGAACCTAACTGCTGAGGCGTATCAAATTTGTTTGGAACTTATGTAATTTGAAATTCATACTCTACGATTATATTGGAAAGATGATCCAGAACTCAGGTAAGTTATTTACTCATTTTCTTAGTTAACTACTCAAAACTTTTATATAATGTATTAAATATCTTGATCTGAGCTTATTTTGTAGAATTTTCAGCAATTTTCTTCGGAAGAGGAGGGCATATTTGGTGTTCCAATTGATTGGTTGGAACAGTGTAGTTTGCGGCAGCCAAACCATTCAGAGAAAAATGAAGAAAGTATGTCTGGTGGAAGTTACTTTGAGCTCACAGTTATTTGCAGCTAAAAAATTTCTCTTAGGCTCAGTTAGTTTGAGTTGCCTAATTCAGTTGTTGTCTGGTAGCAGGTGTGCTGTGTTCTGCTGCAGGCACAATCAATGCTGAATCCAACTCTGAAGTGGTGACTACTCGAAAGGAAAGCCACATCGAGTGGACGGGTAGTCTAGAATTACGTCTTGAAGAAAATGCATATTCTTCTGATTTGCTCGGGATGTGGTTTGATCAAGGTCAACATGGAACGTCGTTCGCAACAGAACCAAGTTTGACTGTGGCTCAGAAGCAACTATTCAGGATTAATGAAATCTCACCTGAATGGTCCTTTTCCTTCGAGAAAACCAAGGTGTGTCTATAACCTCATTAAGCTTGATTATCCCTCTATTTACCATCCGTTCATCTTTCTCTTTTTTTTCTCTCTTTTTATTTTTTTAGTTTCAGGCTCTAGTAAATTTTTAAAAGTTAATGCATATTTTTTACCTTAAAGCAGCCTAGTCTTTATGGCTTGATGTATCTAATTAAGCAAAGACACTGTTACAAACTACGCAATAAGATCTCAAAATGACTCCTATACATGTGCATTAATAGTTTCTTTTTTTTTTGAAGGGTGCATTTTGCATTACTAAAATAGAAAAAGACGTACAAGTGATACAAAAAGCAGCCAACTAGGCCAGAGCACAAGCGATACCGACCAAAGGGGGGTTAGTTATTGATTTCAACAATAGCAGTGGAAAGAACTGGAAAAAATAGTGAATAAGATGAAGAACAAGATAATGACTAAATTCCAACTTGGCTCTAATCCAGGATATAGCTGCAGGGCAAGATTTGGATGGAACGAAATCTCCCAGGAGTAGTCTAAAAACCCGTCCTCAGCCCATACAAATCAACCCCTATTTATAAAGGCTAGATTCTCCTAATTACAAGCATGTCATCCTAAAACATAAAGACACAAGTAACAAACTAAAACATATAAACTGAAATAAAATTCTAGCTCCAGCATCATTCTTCCTTGGTTTGTAAAGTTCCCTCATATTAAGCAATCTTAAAATTTGATTTGTAATGACCGCCAACTCGAAGACATTGAAAGTGATGGAGTCTCCCTAATCCCTAAGGGGTTTCTAGCTTCAATTATGAAATATCTCAATCCACTTGACATCAATTTCTTGAGAACCAGAACTAATAGGTACAATTCTTGCTATAAGATATTCAACTTGTCTCATATCATGTCCGGAATACAGTGACCAATTTTGTAAGCTTGGTTGTTGTCGAAGCAATGATGCATGATCCATATGATCGTGTATATCAGTCCGATGAGATGGTTGAGAGAAACAGAATCAACATATTGTTCATTTTGATCACTCTGCAAATTCTTTACAGCATGAGAATCTTCACCATCAGCTCTTCCGTCAACTGCATATTCATAATTTTTTACTTTGGAAAAATGGTCTCCCTTATGAGCATATCCATGATTAGAGGCCAAAAAATAGTCATCGTAAAATATGTTGTATACGAGTATTGACGATGATTCCAACGTTGAATCTTCAAACTCATCGAAACTTGAGGCTTCTTAATGAAATGGATTTTCATTCCCTTGTTCCACTGCCTCAAAATCATGTGCCACTGAGCGTTTTTTCGTATTTTTCTGCTCGACTCTGCAAGCCTTTCTTGCGTACGCTGTATAATTCACGCAAAAGATCCTCCATAGACAATTCTTGATTGGTTTTAGGCACATTCTTGTGTAGGGGTATGATGTTTTGTTGGAAAGTCGTAGAGGAAAGGAATGGGAGAATGCAGGAGTAGGACTGTCTTGAAGAACAAGAGGACAAAAACTGTCTCCTTCTGAAACCGAGTTTCAGCTGGAAAGCTCAAGATAGCTGGTTTGTCAGTTCCAAGAAGCTGAAATATCATCTCAGATTCTGGGAACAAAAACGCAGAAGAAGGCTGCAATCAAAATGAGACAACTGATGCCGTTGTTGGGAGATGGGAAATTTCATGAAATTTGAAAGAGGCGGCTTTTGACTGCGTGATTTTTTGACCTATTTTCTCTTTGTCCAACAAAGTTTTCTTACCAATATAAACAATATGGTTACATGCTCCACAGGTTAATGGCTCATTCATGCCATACTCAGTACAATATTTAGGCATTAATTTCATGAAACGGTTCATTTCTGTTCATTCAAACTGCTTTTCCTTTGTGAATTCAATTTGATGTACCAAGCTCTTCCATCAAATACTTTCTGCAGGTTCTTCTCGTAGGAAACTTTCTTTGCAATCCTTCATCTTATGCTTGGGCAGTCATGTTTGGTGACGTTGAAGTCCCTGCAGAAATTGTGCAACAGGGAGTCCTACGTTGTGAGGCTCCTGAACACACTTCAGGAAGGGTCACTCTATGTATAACATCTAAAAATAGGCAGCCTTGCAGTGAAGTACGGCAGTTTGAGTTTCGCACCAACCCTGCTACTAATTCAATGAAAACTTTGCAACATGTGAATTCAATCGAGAATTCAGAAGAGCTTTTATTGCTGATAAAACTTCTCCGTGTTCTTTTATGTCAACATCATGATTCTTCAGTTTCTAAAGGAGACGGCCAAACAGAAGCTGAGTACCACAGAAAGTTCAAAGCAGCGGAGGAAAAATGGCTTCAAATTATTGATCAGCTACAAGCTGGTTGTGAGATTTCATCAGGCACAATGGATTGGGTCCTTCTGGAACTAATAAAGGATAAGTTCCAGCAGTGGCAATTGTTCAAACTCAGTTCTAAAGAAGATGGAAATGTTCCGCTGTCCAAAGAGGAGCAAGAAATTATTCACCTGATTTCTGGTTTGGGGTATGAGTGGGCTTTAAATTTGTTACTCGATATTGGTGTTGGTGTTAATTTTCGAGATTTGAAAGGATGGACTGCGCTTCATTGGGCTGCACGCTTTGGAAGGTATTGAAAAGCTTATGACTTTTGGACTTTCTAATCCTCTTTTTTTTGTTTTTTTTTTACTTTTGACATTGCTATCTGTTAGAATAGAACCTAAGATAATTGTTAGTGATGCAAAGAGGGGTAAAAGTACCCATTATAGAATATACTAGTAGGGAAACAAATAAAAACAGAATAAAGAAATAAAAGAAAGACAATAACAACAAATAAAAGTAATTAATACAAAATTATGTATTAATAAATATTCTAATACTCTCCCTCAAGTTGAAGCATAGATGTCAGTCATGTTCAACTTGAATTTGAACTCATCGAATAGTGGCCAAAGAAGCTTCTTTGTGAGAATATCTGCCAACTGGCCATTAGATGATTTAAACGGAACATAAATTTCCCCGGACTCGAACTTTTCTTTAATAAAGTGATGGCCAATCTCAACATGCTTGGTGTGATCATGTTGGGCATGATTGTGAGCAGTGCTTATGGTAGACTTGTTAACACAAAACAACTGTAGGAGAGGGAAAAACGTCATACGTTGTTCATAGAGCATGATCCGTAACCAAAGAGCTTCACAAATTTTTAGGGACATGGATCAAAATTTGACTTCTGCACTGCTCCGAGCAACATACTGCTTCTTACTTTTCCACGTGATCAGGTTTCCTCACACAAATGAACAATATCCCGAGGTAGATCACCAATCATGAAAGGACCCGGCCCAATCCTCGTTTGTGTAAACTGTAATAGAACGGTAGGAGTGATGGGAAAAAAAAAATCCTGAGTCTGATGTCCCTTTCAAATTGTGGAGAATACAATGAACAGCTTGGAGGTAGTGCTCATAGGGATCGTGGATAAATTGACTGACTATCCCTACCATGTGACATATTTTGGGGCGCGTACCAGCAAGATAGATGAGTTTCCCTATCATACACTGATAGTGAGTCTTGTTTACAGAAATTACATTGGGAACATCAATAAGTTTTTCATTTGGATCCATCGGAACAGCTACTAGTTTGTTCTGGAGAAGATTGTTATTTGTCAAAATGTCAATCACATATTTCCATTGAGATGGACAAACACCTTGAGATGACCGAACAACTTCCATGCCTAAGAAATATCAGAGCAATTCTAAGTCCTTCATTCCAAAAGAAGCAACATACATATCTTTCAAAGACTCTAATGTTGGTAGATTATCACCTTTGAGAATAATATCGTCAATATAGAAAATAAGGATAACTGCATGGCCTATGGATGAATGCTAGAAGAAGAGAGTGTGGTCCGATTGAGTCTGAGTGAATTCATGGCCAACCACCACCTTTGTAAATTTCCCAAACCATGCCCATTGTAATTTCTTCAATCCATAGAAGGATTTTTTTGAAATAGTGCATTTGCATTACTATGTCAAAAAAGGTACAAAACTATGCATGTGTGCATCTAAGATGTACAAAAGTGAGATCTATCATCTGCAAGTATTGTAGAGAGTTCTCTATCATCATCTAGATGCATCAAAATAAAAGACCACTAAGGGCACACTTAGCACAAAAAATGAACGGTCCCATTACATTCACGGGGTCTATAAAGAAATAAAACTTGCACAAAGTTATAGAAAAAACAAAATCCGGCGCATCATGAGGGCGAAGATGCCAAGAGTTCCCATTCATTGATGCCCGCAAGAAGTTCATGATATTAGAGTCGTCGCCTTAAATAATGATACCGTTGCACTCAAACATCCATGGTTGGCAAGTATCTTTAAAAGCTTTGATGGCTTGGAGCTCCACTTGGGTACTATCCCAATGTTGAAAGAGGTGTCCGATGGCACTAAATCCAATGTCACGCTCATCACGAATGATATATCCCGCTCCTTCCATAGAGGGATTTTTGGAGTCTACATGCTTGCCCTTTAGAGGCAGTTGAGTCAAAGCCTCTAGGAAGAGTCATGCATACCTCCTCTGTAAAATCATCATTCAGGAAACATCAAACTGAAATAAGGGCCAATCCAGATTTACTGCAAGGGATAAGAGGACTCGAATGGTGTTTAATTTGGAAACTGTAGAAAATGTTTCCTCATAATCAACTCCATAAGTATGTGAGTACCCTTAGGCGACCAATCATACCTTATTGCGTTCAAAGGATCCATCAGATTTAAACTTGATGCTAAAAATCCATCGACATCACACTACTTTTTTGCCCCGAGGAAGATCAACAATATCCCAAGTATGGTTCCGCTAAAGAGCATTCATCTCGGTGACGGTAGCTTTCCAGGTTGGGTCTGCTAAAACAGCCTCAATAGTAGATGTAAGTTAAAGATTGGTCAGGGCTGTAGCAAATGCTATGTAGGTTGGAGATAATCTGCAAAGAGACATAATTTGCTAATGTGTAGAGAGAGTCTGCCTGATTGCGTACCTTACTGGACGAACTGACTTCTTCATTTGGTGGAGCAGTGTTGGGGATGTTGTACAGAGGGGATTCAGGGTCCAGCAAGGGGTTTGTGAGCTCCATAGTAGGTGTATCAGAACGAGTGCGTCAAGTGTAGACACGTAGAGTGGGTGGAACCAAAGGGACAAAGGACTCCTTGGTGGTAGGAGAAGTTGTTGGAACCAAAGGAATAGAGGGTTCCCCGATGGTAAGTGATGTGGGGGGAACATCCATAGGAGTAGGGTAAGGAACAGTGTCCAAGAACTCAAGCTCCCCCTCACTAGGGGCCGAGATAGGAAAATAGGGAACACTTTCAAAAAAGAAACATCAGCACTCATATTGATCTTATTTGTGGTAGAGTCAAGACACCGATACCTCTTTTGATTGGCTTTGTGGTAGGGTCAAGACACCGATACCTCTTTTGATTGGTTGAGTATCCAAGGAAAACACATTTTATGGACCACGGATTATGTTTACATCGAGTTGGGGCCATGTTCCGAACAAAGGTTGTGCACCCAAAATTTTGGGATCTAAAGTGGAGAGGAGCCGATTGTTAGGAATGCAAATCTTAAGATAGTTAAAGGGGTACGAAAGTTGTGAATTTTTATGAGAACTATAAGTATGAAATAAGTGACAGTAAGAATGACATCATTCCAGAAACTTTTTGGGACATTAGAGTGAAACATAATGAAGTGGATAACGTCGAAGACATGTTGATTTTCTCTCGGTTACTTCATTTTGTTGAGAAGTATCGGTACACGAATTATGATGAAGGATGCTCTTACTTACCAAGAATTTCCTAATATAGAGTTAAAAAATTCATTGTCATTATCAGTTCGAAGATCTTGAATAAGAGTTTTGAATTGGGACAAAATAAAGGCGTCCAAGTTTTGGAAAGTGACAACAGTTTCAGATTTATCTTTTAAAATGTAGACCATATCACCCGAGTATAGTCATCAATCAAAGTAAAGAACAATCGTCTATTGATGTAGTTAGGAGTGCGAGAGGGTCTCCAGAAATCACTGTGAATAAGAGAGAAAAGAGTGGAATATGCAATTGTGGGGTGGATAAGACACATGATGATGTTTGACTAACTGACAGGTTTTACATTTGAAATTAGAACGATTTTTATTAGTAAACACCAATAGATACAATTACTTTTGATACTGGAATTTATGATGATCCAAACGACAACGTAACAACATAATAAGACATTCAGTGGACTGAGATAAACTGCAACTACTGGGTGGAGTGTTCTCATTCTTTGTGCTTTTCTCTTGGAAGGAGTAGAGCCCGCCAACTTGCTTAGCAGTTCCAATCATCCTCTCCGAACAATGATCCTGAAAGATACAAACATCAGAAGAAAAGTGAACAACGCAATTAATGCATTTATCAGTTTACCGACGGATAAAATGATACATTTTAGCAGAGGTACATGTAACATAAATTCCATAGTTTGACTTATTTAAACAAGAGAACATTTACCAGCAATAGAATTTTGAGACCCTTCCGCAATTTTAGCAGTATCTTTCCCTGAACAAGGATAGTATGTTGAGAAGGTTTGAGAGCTTCCAGTCATGTGGTTCGTGGCACCATAATTAACTATCTATGGATTATAAGTGGTAAAAGAAGTGAGTGTCATAGGATTGGTACTTTGACGAACGTGGGAGTTCGACGGGTCGGAAAGAAAGAGTGGATTGGATCCAAACATCTTGATTAGTTGTCTCATTTGACTCTTAAGAGAATTGGGGGATCATGGATTGTTCTGGGTAAATGTTGGTTGTACCGTGTTGGATTCAGATGTCATAGTGAGACCAGGGCTGTCAAAATGACTCGTTGTGCGCGAACAGCTCGTGTTCGGCTCGTTAAGAAGTCCGTGTTCGTCTCGTTAATTTCTTTCGATAAGTTAATTTTCGTTCGATAAGTTAACGAGCCGAACACGAACTAAGATGTGTTCGTTCGTGTTCGGCTTGTTTTGGCTCGACATACTACTCATATATATATATATATATTAAGTAGTATTTAAAAAAATCAAATTGACTACAAAACTATAAAGGTTTATAATCAATTAAAATATTGATTAAGAAAATAAAATAAAAATTATTAAATTAGATTCAAATGATGTTTTAATATAAATAATAATTTTTAAATCTTGTTTAAACACTTATTGTCTTATGGCTATATGATTAGGGTTGTAAAATGACTCTTTGTTCGTGAACAGTTCGTGTTTGGCTCGTTAAGCAAACTCTGTTTGTCTCGTTTGCTAAGCAAATTTGAGCTCGAAATATAAACGAGCCGAACACGAGCTGAGCTTCCCTAAGTGAGACCCATGGCAGCGGAAGATTTGGTTGAAGGTTTGGATGCAAGTTTCCTGTGGAGCTTCCAACACTTGTCATGATTGTGATTGAGCCTGTGGCAGAATTCACAAGTGCAGTGACTAGCCCGAGGATGAGCACTATTAGATATTAAGACGAATGCTTTGATAGACAAAGTTGAAGTACCGAGCATGCCAATTTTTTGGCTATCTTCATAATGAATGTCAATGAAAGCGACGCTAGTAGAAGGGAGAAGATCTCAGCCAAGGATACGGCCCCATATTTCATCAAGATTTTTTTTTAGACTTGTCAGAAATTAGAACATTTGGTCCTTTTCTACAATTTTCTAGAAAAGATATAAGTCGGTCGGCGATTCCCAAGTGTAGTCATAATATATGTCGCATTTCAACTATAATGCAACTAGATCAATATGTTACTGGGTCACAATCCTAGATCCTTGTTTTGTCTCACAGATATTCTTAGATACCTCATAGAGTTGGCTAGAATTCCCCACATCTGAGTATGTATCATGGACTACAGTCCAGATGGAAGAAACATATATAATCGGCCAATCGAAGTCTTCATGGAGTTGATCAACCACGTCATGATCATGAAATTCTTTGCTTCTCAGACTCCATATGTTGGGTCAGTCTTTGGAGGTTCACGAATTATTCCAGTGAGATGATTGAATTTTCCCACGTCCTTTGATGAACAAAGATACAGATTAGGATCATTGGAGAAAGTTGTTGTCGTTTAGTTTATTTGTTGTGATCAAGAAGTTCATGTTATTTTCATATCCTCAGGTCTGCAGAGAAACGAATGTTGGAATTGATACTCCGTTGGAATCAAAAACACTTTCTGATGACAACTTAGTTTTAGAGGAGTCTGTCGTGGTTCCGATTGAGCCACATACGAGATGTTAGGTTGTTGAAACGTCGCAAGGTTTCGAATGCTAGAGGGAATGTATCTGGCCTCGGGAAGTGGTTATTGTTGGAAGAGATCTTCTGGTCGGTTGGACGAAGCTTCCTACCATCAAATCATGTATGCTGGAAGAAATTTCTTTTGGAGGCGGGAGATTGGATGGAGAATAGATCTGAAGCCTCCGTTGAAATCTCCATATGCTGGATAAAGAAATCTCCTTTGCCGCTTCCTTTGAAATCTGAAGAACTCAAGATGATGTTGGATAAGGATCTGCTAAAGCAGGAACCCGCAGAAGCAGGAGACGGGATGTTGAAATATAAACTTGGTTTTAGTTATTTAAATAAAACTTAATTTCTAGAATATGTGGTAGGTATGAAATTATTGTGTAGTAGGTGTGGTAAGTGTGGTAGGTGTGGAATTATTTGTAACTATTGGATTGAAATTGTGGTGGCACAATCCTAGCCATTAATTTAGGAGGTGTCACTAGTATAAATAGGAGTTGAGTCTTTGAGTTTGTATCAAGCCAAGTTAAGGTGATAAATAAGAGTGAAGCTTCTTCCATAAATTTTTTAGCATTTGTCGTATCCTAAAAGCTTCTCCATTCCAACAAAGTGGTATAAGAGCCTAAAAGTTCCATTACAGAGCAATGGCAAATGGTGACATGGTTTCGTTCCAAGTCCCGATACTTAAGGAAAGCATCTACGACAATTGGAGTATCAAGATGAAGGCACTCCTT
>NW_018164847.1:81604-83265 GCF_001263595.1 Phalaenopsis equestris
AAGATTTGTAATCAATTAAAATTATTAATTAAAAAATAGAATAAAAATATATTAAATTTTATTTAAATAAATATTTTAATATAAATAATAAGATTTAAATTTAGCCTCTATCCTTAACATCCTACAACTGTGTGATTAGAGCTATTAAAACGGCTTCTTGTTCGCAAACAGTTTGTGTTCGGCTCGCTAAGCAAACGAACCGAAGACGAACAAATTTTTTGAGCTTGATATATAAATGAGTCGAACACAAACAGTGGTATTTTTTAACGAGCCGAACTCAAGCTGAGCTTGAGTTGAGCCTGAGCTCGCTTAAACTCGGCTCGTTTGTTCCCCTTAATTATAATTTGGGACATTTACATACAAACCACTCCACTTCTTTACATTTACAAATCTAGCACCTAAATTTTGCTCTTAAAATTTTAGATTTATACCCCCTAAATCCTTAATATCACATAAAAAATGCCACTATTTTAACTTTTAAATTTTTAAGATACAAACCACTCCACTTCTTTATATTTACAAATTTAGCACCAAAATTTTGCTCTTAAAATTTTAGATTTATACCCCCTAAATCCTTAATATCACATCAAAAATGCCACCATTTTAACTTTTAAATTTTTAAATATACATTTCCATGCATGGGTAAGGTGGTATGTATGTAAAAATTAATGTTTAGGTGTTAGACATGCAAATGCATAGGAATCGAGTGTTTTATATGTAAATCTTCCTTATTATTATGGTTTTTCTTCTAGCAAAAAACGTAACTATTCATTAGCAGGCGAATCAAGGCGGCGCCGAAGAAGGAATTCCAAGGCTACAAGATAATTTTGAGTTGATGCAAGATGATGAATTTCTATGCTGGTTCAGATCGCACAAGTAAGTTTATAAACATTCTGTAGACTTTCACAAGTCATTCCTGCAAATATTAATTGTCTATGTGCTGAATGATAAATCTATGTGTCTTCACTCTGACTTTTGCATGCTCTGTGTATAGAAGTTGATGGATGATGGAAATGGGGAATTTACTAAGAATACCTAATTTATTCAGTTTGCATCAGTATATTCTTCATGAAAGTGCTTTTGTTTGATAACTGTTTGGACTGTTCTGATGGCATTTAGCTGTTTTGAAGGCTCAAAATAAAGCTAATAGGCTGTTTGGGACAATTTCTTTCTAGAATCATTTTTTTTTTATGTTTTTAAAACAACTAAACATGATTTATTTTAAATCATGACACGAAATAGGATGCAATGGAGAAAAATGATTCATGTAGCTGACCCCATGTAGTGGGATTAAGGCTTTATTATTGATGTTGTTGTTGTATGGTTTATTTTAAATCAAAAAGAAATAAAATAAGATAAAATAAAAAAA
The DNA here is from genome assembly GCF_001263595.1 of Phalaenopsis equestris. NCBI lineage: Eukaryota > Viridiplantae > Streptophyta > Magnoliopsida > Asparagales > Orchidaceae > Phalaenopsis > Phalaenopsis equestris. The sequence continues at coordinate 82,974 of NW_018164847.1, forward strand.
ATAAGGATTAAAAAAGTTATGTTTCATGTAGCTGACCCCACGTAGTGGGATTAAGGCTTCATTATTGATGTTGTTGCTGTATGGTTTATTTTAAATCAAAAAGAAATGAAATAAGATAAAATAAAAAAATAAGGATTAAAAAAGTTATGTTATCTATTGTGGTCCTATGTGGATCATGCTCCTTGGTATGTTCAAGATTATTACAGTTGGCTTCATTTGATGATGGCTCGTGCTTTGTTTTTTGAATGAAATATTTACACACACACACACACACACAATATATATATATATA
>NW_018164847.1:83348-90816 GCF_001263595.1 Phalaenopsis equestris
ATATATATATATATATTCATGATATCTTGCTCAAAATGAAAAAGCCCTTTCTAAGTGAGTGCTTTTCACAATCATTCATTCAAGACGAGGAATTATGCTCTGTTTGGCGCAGCTGCAGCTTCTCAGCTTTTTAGTTGCAGCTGCAGCTGTCCCAGGAAGCTGTTGCGAGGAAGCTTGCTGTATGTTTGTTGTAGCTGTGTGAAAACAGCTGTGGAACAACTATTTCTGGAAAAATGACCATACTGTCCCTGTTTAGTATGTTTGTATATAACTGAAGATAAAAAAAAATTAAATAAATTATTTTCTGAACCAATTAATTAATATTAATTAAAAATCAATTAGTTCTATTACTTTACAAAATTTATGTTTATCAAATAATTTAAAATTAAAAAATATGTTTGTTAAATAGCTAATCAATCATTAAATAATAGTATATAATTTTATCTAATTATGATTTATTTGAAAAATATATGAATTAATCATTAATTATTAATAAATTAAATCAATCAAATTAAACCAAATGTGTTTGCATATCTAAAAAAAAAATTTTTTTTCATTTACACCTTTTTTTTTTTTTTTTTTTTTAACATTTATACCACTAAAAGCTTTCATTTCACATAAAAAATACCACCATGTTAACTTTTAAAGTTAAACAAACTTTCTATGTTAAGATGGTATGTATGTAAAAAATGAATTATAGGTGTTAGAAATGAACATAATTGTATAATTTCATGCCAAAATACATGAGGACTAAACTATCAAGGCTTATCAGAAATTCCATTATCATACAAACGAAATAAATTTTCATACAATGCAATCAAAAGTGAAATAAAATAGCATTTACAAAATAAGAAGGATATGGAACAAATCTGAAGAGAATGGTACCGATCCTTCATGCCTCTACAGTCTGGTTTTGTAGCACTTAAAGCCAATCGATTGTTTCAGTTGTTTATCACCTTACACCTAGCATTGTTCTCCTTCTTTTGTCTGTTTTCATTGCATCTAAAACCACTTCTGGGACAGTGCTTTATAACATATTTGCATATATTATAGTTAAAACATTAATGCTGTAAGCAAACATCATAAAGTTTATATTTATTAGTCTGCAACATAGCCATTTTTATAAATCAGTAGATCAAGCATGCTAAGGCAAAAGGATTGATCATAAATAAAAAAAGCCCGTCCTAAATATAAACCTGCAATGAGTTATATATATATATATATATATATGACAAAGGATTCCAATACAAAGATAGAATGATATGCAAGCTGAACCATAAAATAACTGCATTTCATATGGCTGCTACGTTTCAGCAAGTTGGTCATATAAATCCTAAAACAATTAAACACTTCTTAACGAAATATATCGCCTCCTGTTATATACAACAGGATCTTAGATAAGGCATATCCAACATCTCCTTACCTACCAATCTCCTCAACTCGAAAAGAGGATTGATGCCCAAAAGCAAATTAAATAAGCCTGTCCTGCAATCAAGAAGAACACTGTACCTTATGTTTGTCAAAATTATCCAGCTATTAAAGATACTAAATTGTCCTAACATCAAATTATTCATTCGCTTATAGCTTTAGCAGGAACTCATATGAGATAGTTTGTTTGCTTGAACCACAATAAAAATGTGATTGTAATTACATATGAGAGTTACAATGAATACATGTGGAATTCACAGCAATCCCTCTTCATATAGAAGTGTCTTTGGTTTTAAGGCCAGCCACCAGAATTTTCCAAACAAAAGCACTGTATTTGAAGGAGCACCCTTTGTTCCAGACAAATTTACTTCAACCCATAAGGAAACAATTGTCATACAGAAACATGTAAGTAGAAGTATGTGAATAGTGGTCATTCCCTTGCCAAAAGCAGTTCAAATGGATGGCAACAATGGGAGTATTGAACATAAGCTGGATGCATATAGAAGATGCATTAGGAGAAAGAGTAGGTTCCATTGATTAGCAGCAATCATATTCGACCCCTTTGCATAAGGGGTATAATAAAACCAAGTAGTAACAAATCCTCCAAAATGATCATAAAATAAAGAGCCATTAAGCCAGATATCATAAGAAAAAAAGATAATTTCATCCCATTTTTTTTTAATCCAGTTTGGAAATTTTACATGTTCAATATATTTTTTAAAAAAAAATATGCTAATTTAAACTCCCATGTAGTCATCCAGAGATCATTTCCCCGGAATTTTCTAGAGTAATCCAGGACTACATACCTTTTTTGGTTCAGGTAAAAGGGAATTTCTTGTGGACACAAGACAGGACAGACAGGTCATTATATACATAACCCATTCATAAGCGTTGCCATGACCTCGTTCCTAAACACGAAATAGAAGAAAAGGGAATAAAATTCACAGAAAAAGAAAAAAAAAGAAAACATATGGAGTTTGAAAAAAGAAAACATATGGAGTGGAGTTTGCAATATTTTAATAAATTCTCTATGATTGACGGCTGAAAAGTGCAACCCATGAAAATAACTCATAAAAAAACTTCATGATTTTCCATAATTATTGTAAGGATCCAAAAGATCGGCACAAAATGTTTGAGGATGTAGAGAAGCACTGAGAATCAACCAGAAAAAAAGACAGAGATCCATCATGTAAGCCAAACTAGTGAAATGTAGTTGTTTGTTCATGAAACAATAAATATTATTTGTTCGAGTTCATGAGTTAAATAAAATTGTTCGAGTTCCTAGGGATCAAGCTCGGCCTTCTAGCCAACTCAGCTCACTCTCTAAATTGATAAGTTACGTGGGTTGGGGTGCGGGGGCAAAGCCCCGCGGTATGGTCATGGGTAATGTTGTAATTACATATTGTGCCTAGGGTTTCTCCTAGGGTTATAAATAGACATGTTAGTAACCCCAGGAGGGATCTTCTATTCTATAATCTCTTTTTTGAATAGTGAAAGAAATTCGCCGCTCTGCTCCCGAGGAAGTAGGCATCTTTGCCGAACCTCGTTAAATCTCTGTGTTCTTCTGGATTTGTGTTGATTACTGTTTTCTTCGCCCTAATTACTCAACAAATTCCTCTTAGGGGCACATTCAAAATGATTAGAGCAACTCGATGGAGCCTATTTTTTGGCACGATGAACATACTTGTGTTCTTTCATGGCCTTCATAATCGAAATCTCTAAGAATTTAAATTTCTTTAAAGACTCCTCAGACATAAATTAGCTCATTTTTTTTTCCCCTCATCTAGCTGAACTCTCTAAGCTTTCCCTTGAGCCCCCAGAGCTCTCCAAGCTTCCCCTTAGCTCACAGAGCTCTCCAGTCCTTCCAGAGACTAACAATGCCTTGCTCGATCTAAAAAGTTGGTGTTTAACCTAACAGGGTGCACATCAAAGCCTTAAGAGATCCATAAATAGGTTGTAGTTTTTCGTTCGTCAACCAAGACTCAAGAAAGTTGAATCAAATACGACATCGACTGAACTTTCTCAGTCAATCAAGATTTTCTTTATGTTATAACAAGGTTCACTAATTCTAGAGCTTATAACAAGATAATGTTGGTTAGTAGTATAAACCCCCTCAAGATCAGATTCACCGTAAATGATGGAGTTGGGGTCGGCTTGAAATTGGCTCAAATAGATTGAGTGAGGCTTAAAATTAGCTTGTGGCTCGTTATATTCAATTTCGAGCCAACTCAGCACGAAATTTAATCGAATTCGATTCGACTCGAAAGTGAAACAAGCTAGCTCAAATTAATTTATTTGGATTTGTTTCTGCTCGAAATCTAAACTAGCTGGCTGAAATTGAGTTATTGGATCTCTTCCATCTCAAAATAAGCTCTAAATTGATTCTTAGCTCGCTATTTTTATAAATAAAAAATACTTTGAGCCAATTTGAGCTGATCCATGTATGACTTGAAACCAGTTCGAAAAAATGTCAATAAAAAATTTCGGCTCATAGCTCGGCGTGTTTATTTCCAAGGGATCTCAATCCACGCTATAATTCAAATTAATGGAGTGATTAACGATTTTCAAGCTAAATTCACAATTTTAGATGTAAAAACTAAAGTTTAAATATTAGATAGGGATCTCAATCCACGCTATAATTCAAATTAATGGCTAAATTCACAATTCTAGATGTAAAAACTAAAGTTTAAATATTAGATATGTGAATACATAAGAATTGCATGGCATGCACGTAAATCTCCCAAAAATCATAGTACTCCACAGGCCATACTATTGCTTTATCCAACATACAGAGTCCTATTCACCTCTGACCGTTGCCCTTCAAACCCTATCCTCTGTTTCTCCCATCTCCAGCTCCAAAGTGGCGACTTTTCTCTCTTCCTTCGCCCCCGCGGCCATCGCCATTATTCTTACCTCTCCCTTTCCTTCTCTAGCTACACTTCCCCTTGCCCCGCAGACCTTCTCCACTTCCTCCACCACTCCCTACTCCCAATCTAAGAGTTTGAAATTAGGATTGGAAGATGGGTAAGCCCAAAAATCTCATTTTTTTCTCCATCCCATCGGAACTTTTTTAGTTAGTTGCAAGAAATCAATAGTTTTGTTTATTTTGCAGAAAGATTAGGGCTTGTCCGTCAACTAATCCAAGTTGTGTTTCTACTAACCCGCTGTCGTCTTCCTTTGCTTTTCCATTGGTGATTCCCCAGGGCTCTTTACAGAATGCAGTGCAGGTGGCTTCCATTTTTTATGTGATTTTCAACTCTTTGCTTTTGTTTGCTTTGCCTTTATTTTTCCTGATATATTGGTTTTGTAAGAAACTGCGGAATGCGATAGTCGGCACACAAAGCAATGTGAAGTTTGAGGTCGATGTGGAAACCCCATTCGGTAAATCGAATATTTATTTAGCTGATTATGTTGCATCTTCAATCTGTTTTCTTCAAAATGTGGAGGCTTTCCAGTTTTATTTGCAAGCCTAAATGATTCAGAAAGTCTGGATGGGTTGTTTAGGAATAGATTTAGTTTATGTTTGGGGCCCTATTTGAAAAAGCAGCTATAAAGCTGCAAACTGATATTCAAAAAGCTACGGTTAGTACAAATTTTTTTTATTTTTAAAAGCTCAGACCTCACAATTGCTATACTTTGCTCGGTAAGATTGCAAAACATAACTTCTCATCATAATTTTTTGATAAAACAGACAAAACACACTTTTGCCAAATACCTGAAAGCGCGGCGCGACATCACACCGACACCGCACTGTTGCTCCAAACAGAGCCTTAGTAAACCCTATAACTTCAAATGTGCTAAATCCCCAAAACCAGGATTTAGTAAATCGAAGGTTTAAAGCAAAGTTGGGGAGAAATTGAAAAGAAGTTGGATTTAGTAAATCTAGTATTTAGAAGTTGGCATTTTTTTTTTATTTGGTATAACAGGATTTAAGGTAAATCCAATTTAAATCTTTGACCAGACTGCCCCTGGGTATTGAGTGCAACATTACTTAAATGATTTCCTTGGGAGTAAACTTGCAATTCCTTTTCTTTGAACATTAATTAAAATACTTTTAATTAAGAAGAAAGAAACTCAATTTTCAAAATAGTTTGTATAGGTTTTGCTATTCCCTTCATCTCTGAAATGGGACGCTAAAGAATTTGATTTGTAGTGATTATCTCAGAGAGAATGCTTGTCATGATCAACACATCTTGAACATTATTTTCAAACTATTCAAAATACTTCTCAACAAAAAAAAAAATGTAAATGTAATTAGCATTTATATCTATTTTTTGGGACTTTTTGAGATGTTTATTGTATGCAAACATGTTAGGGAAAACACTTAACTTTTATGTTGAATTGTTAATCTAGAATGACTACGATGAATAGACAAAAATATAACAAAAGATAGATATAATGTGAGAATAACTCTAAAAGATACAATAATAATGTATATTTTACTAATACTTCAAATTACCCGCTTAAAATTGATGCCCCCCATTTTTATAGCACATAATTTTTCACTTGTTAACACTATCAGCCCATTACATGGGTGAGCTCATTTTGATGATGGAAAATCTATTGCAAAAAATTACAAGGAATACACAAAGAAATCAATCCCCCCCATAATTAGTGCATCCATGTAAATGAAATTTAAAATTATGTATGCATATTAATAACTGAAAAATGCATAAAAAATGTATCATGAATATGTATCACACTCCCCATCCTTGCTATTTCTTCGTCAAGCTTTTGAACATGGATGTTATGTAACCCAACATTAATTGAGTACTTGGCTAAAATTTCATTGGAGATTCTCAATGGCTCAAGTGTTAGGTTCTCTATTAAAAACACAAAATGACCTACTCACTATGTACACATCATGGTCATAGATAAAAGATTGAACTTTAAGTGTGTGCATCATTATTGAGGACCTTGTCATCGGATATGTGAACCAAGCCAAAAGTAAGCATAGTGTAACATGGGATAATGTTCTTCAGTCGGGTTTCGCGGGGTGTCTCAGAACACGCCAAAAACATTTACACCAGAGTTAATAGCTTCAATCAATTGTCCGACATTGGTGGTAACAATATTGTTAAATGGAAGTGAATGATTTAATATGGGTTTGACATTTAGATTTCACATCTAGAAGATGAGGTGGGTTTGACATTTAGATTTCACATCTAGAAGATGAGGAGTTACCCTTTGAGTGATCAAATACTTTTAGCCTTATTGATGGTAGCACACAAAATTCACTGCCATTAGTGATGATAGTTTTGCCTTCCGGTGGCTGACAGTTCCACCACTTTATCAGTTGTGATAACAAAGCAAAGACGCACTGTTTTGGAAGATTGTAGATTTTTTATGTAATATGGTCAGAAAGCTTTTTGTGGAATAACCTCATATAAATACATGAGGTTTCATTTGGAAAGACGGCGAAGTTCTATTATGTTCGAGTGAACTCTGACACCTAAAAAACTTTTTTTTTGGTGAAGCAGCGGGAATGTCTCCCGAAATTCTTTCGCAATAACGACAAATTTTCGTCTTTTCAGATAGCGGTTAGCTTCCCCTGGCTCGACAAATATGACTTTTAAAAAAAATTTATTGAACGGTGATGCTACTTCAAATAAAGCCCAAGTCAATTATATGTTATTCGAGTGAATTTTTTAAATTGGATTAACATGTAATCACTAGTGGCTCAAAAAATATTAGAAATAAAGCTTGAAATAGTTCCTATTAATCTACTTGTCTTTCTAGGGGAATTACACACACACCACATAATTTTTATATTTTTGAATATATAACACTTCAGTGTCATGATCACATCAAACCATTTGCATGAAAAGAGGTACTTCATTTTAAACAATGTGAGTACATTGTGTGCTATGTGTTAACTTAGCAAACGAATCAAATATGAGATTCTTAACGAGCCGAACACGAACTGTTCACGAAAAACGACCCAAACATGAATTGCTCGCGAACAACGAGCCTTTTTGACAGCCCTATTAAAAATGTGAGTAAAAAAAGAATTGTGCTATGTGTATAAATCATCCTTTTT